>NW_010273894.1:0-275 GCF_000690775.1 Eurypyga helias
TCCAACCTGACCTTGAACACTTCCACAGCGGGGGTGTCTATCATCTCTATGGGCAACCTGCTCCAGTGTTTCACTATCCTCATTGTAAAAAAAATTCTTCCTTATATCTAGTCTGAATCTGTTCTCTTTCAGTATAAAACGATTACCCTTGCTATATTGCAACAGACCCTGCTAGAAAGTTTGTCCTCATATTTAGAATCATAGAATCATAGAATCATAGAATGGTTTGGGTTGGAAGGGACCTTAAAGACCATCTAGTTCCAACCCCCCTGCCA
>NW_010273894.1:407-5246 GCF_000690775.1 Eurypyga helias
CCTCTCTGTGAAGAATTTCTTCCTGATATCTAATCTAAACCTCCCCACTTCAATTTATACCCATTACTCCTTGTCCTATCACTACAGGCTCTTGTAAAAAGTCCTCTCCCAGTACCCTTGTAGGCCCCTTTGTAAGCTGCCTTTAAGTACTGGAAGGCTGCAATAAGGTCTCCACAGTACCTCTTCTCCAGGCTGAATAACCCCATATGTCTCAGCCTGCCACCACAGCAGAGGTGCTCCAGCCCTCTGATCATTTTTGTGACCTCCTCTGGGTTTGTCCCAACATGTCTATATCTGTGTACTCCAGAGCTGGACACAGTACTCCAGGTGTAGTCTCAC
Organism: Eurypyga helias; assembly: GCF_000690775.1. Classification (NCBI taxonomy): domain Eukaryota; kingdom Metazoa; phylum Chordata; class Aves; order Eurypygiformes; family Eurypygidae; genus Eurypyga; species Eurypyga helias. The sequence continues at coordinate 747 of NW_010273894.1, forward strand.
GGGAGTAGAGGGGCAGAATCCCCTCCCTCGACCTGCTGGCCACACTGCTCTGGACTCTGGATACAGCCCAGGATACGGTTGGCTTTCTGGGCTGCCAGCGCACACGGCCGGCTCATGTCCAGCTTTTCATCCACCAGTACCCCCAAGTCCTTCTCCTCAGGGCTGCTCTCATTACCTTCATCTGCCAGTCTTTACTGACACTGGGGGTTGCCCAATCCAGGTGCTGAACCTTGTACCTGACCTTGTTGAATCTCATGAGGTTTGCATAGGCCTACTTCTTGAGTTTGTTCAGGTCCCTCTGGATGGCTTCCTCTCCCTACACAGTGTCAACCACACCACTCATCTTGGTGTTGACTGCAAACTTGCTGAGGGTGCACTCAGTTCCACTGTCTGTGTTATTGATGAAGACATTAAACTGTACTGGTCCCAGTACGGATCTCTGAGGGATACCATTTGTTACTGATTTCCATCTAGATTTTAACCTCTACACTCTAAATGTAACCATCTATCGAATTCCTCATCCACTGAAAAGTCCAGACATCAAATCCGTGTGTCTCCAATCTAATGAACAATTCTCTTGTCCACTGATGTAGTCACTGCATCCCAGAAGGCTGCTAAGTTGGTCAGGCAGGACTTGCCCTTGGTGAAGCCATGCTGGCTGTCTCAAATCACCTCCCTGTCCTCCATGTTCCTTAGCATAGTTTCTAGGAGGATCTTTTCCATGATCTTCTGAGGCACCAAGGTGAGGCTGACAGGTCAGTGGTTCCCAGGGTCATCCTTTCTACCCTTGTTAAAAATGGGTGCAAGGTGTTCATTTTCCCAGTCACAAGAGACTTCCCCTGACTGCCCTGACTTGTCAAATCTCACGTAGAGTGGCCTGGCAACTACATCATCCAATTCCCTCAGGACTCCGGGATGCATCCCGTCAGCTCACATAGACTTATGTACGTTCAGGTTCCTCAGGTGGTTTCAACCTGATCTCTTACTGTGGGAATGACTTTGCTCCCTCAGCCCTTGCCTTGATATCCATTCACTGGAGAGATGTGGGAAGAGACAATGCCAGTGGAGACTGAGGCAGAAGAGTTGTTGAGTACCTCAGCCTTCTCCTCATCCGTCGTTACCAGTTTGTCAGTTGTGTTCATCACAGGGGGTACGCTTTCTCTGACCTTCATTTTCTGGATGACATGCCTTATTGTTTGTATTCCATGCCCACTTCAACTCCAGCTGTGCCTTGGCCTTCCTGACCCCACCCCTACACAACTGGGCAGTATCCCTACATTCTTCCCAGGTTGCCTGTTCCTGCTTCCACTGCCTGTGCATTTCCTTCATGCCCTTTAATTTGACTGGCAGGTCTTGACTCATCCATGACTGTTTCTTGCCTTCTTTTCCAGAGTCCTTACACCTGGGGATCGAGAACTCTTGTGCTCTATGGAAAAAAACCTTAACATTCTGCCAGCTCTGTGCTGCTCCCTTGCCCCTCAGGGCAGTTTCCCAGGGGCCCCTACTGACTAACTCCTTGACCAGCTGGAATTTTGCCTTCCTAAAATTCAGGGTCATGACTTTACTCTTCTCTTGATCCATGTCCCTCAGGACTGTGAACTCTACCAGTGTATGATCACTGTGGGTCAGGCTGCCGCCAATCTTGACGTCACCGACAAGCTCACTTGGGTTGGTAACCAACAGCTCCAGTATTGCATCTCCTCTGGTACAGCCATATACTACATGGCTTAAGAAGGAGCCTCCTGGATTTCCTACAGCACACCATGATACTTTTCCATCAGATATTGGGGTGGTTGAAGTCTCCAGTAGGATGAGATCCTGAGAGCACTGTACCTCCTGTAGCTGGAGTAAGAAAGTTTCATCAGTAGGCTCCCCTTGATCAGGCAACCTGTAGTAGACACCAAAAGGTTCCCTTTGTTGCCTCAGTCCCTGATTCTTACCCATAAGCTTTCAACTTTGTCGTGGCTATTCTTCAGAGACAGCTCTTCACACTCTATCCATTTGTTGATGGGCAACCCCTCCTTCTTCACCTGTCCCTTTTGAACAGCCTGTCGACATCGATAGTCACAACCTAGGCATAGGATTCATCCCCCCCAGTTTTCAGTAATGGTTGTAGTTTTCTAGCAGCACAGTGTCTTCCAACTCCTCCTGTTTGTTTCCCATGCTGCGTGCATTGGTGTCGAGACACTTTCGATGTGCTGTTGGCCGTGTTGCCTTCTTAGAGAAACACCACTTAATTACTTCGAGGTATTTCACTGTTGTTTTCCTGTAGGCTCCCATGACCTCAGGAACCCCTAGCTCATGTTCATAAGACTTCAAGTGTTCTGCAGTGTACCCAGCAAGCCTCAGAGCAACAGGCTGAGGGCCCTCACTAGCACCCTGTCTCTCTAACCTTGACGTGTCATCCCACAGCTCATCACAGGTAACCCTGATAATATCCCCACCCAACACTTTTCAAGTCTAGTTTAAAGCTCTGCCAATGAGCTCCGCTAGCTTGCGAGCAAAGACATATAATCTGTGTGTATATATAGAGAGAAAGAGAGAAACAGAAAGAGGATATATACCACAAATTTATTTTAGGTACCACATATTTAGCATGGTAACCAGCTACCAAAATTTTAGGAAAACTTGGTAGTTCTGGTTTTGGTAATGAAATAGGAAATGAAAGGCTACACTTCTGATTAAGGATGGAAAGTGTAAGAGTCCAGGTCTTACCAATCATTCATCTTTATTTGTGTTTTTTTGCAGCAAACCTTGTGAGCACTTATGGAATGGTAAATGTATGACTAGGTAGCCTGCAAATTTTATAGACAGAGAAAAGTAAGAGTACATTACATTCTAGTAGAAGGGTTGCCTACAGCTAAGATTTGATCTGTGAACCAGGGAGGAGAGGTATCTTTATATATGCAATCACATAAAATTTCTGGCATCATGTACCAAACACTGAGTTAGATTAATAAAAAAAGATAGGCACTTTAGTGTTGTTCTTCCTCACCAGTAATTTCATAGCCAGTTCTGATCTATGGAATATTGGCTCCTTTTATCTGCATACTTGGAGTTAAAGGAGACACCTGCCCAATCAGTCTTGTTTGTAGGACTGCATTGCATGATGTTAATTGTATTTTTTTATAGCACATATATTTGCTTCTGCCTGGAGAGCTACCCAGATATCTTGGATGCCTGTGCCTGGCTTAGGGAGAAGAGTGTTATAACAGATAACCTCTGTAACATTTTGGCTGATCTTGGGGAAAGTGATGGCATTTTTCTTCAGATTTGGGACACACTAAAGTTTGCAAACTTCCAAGCCCAGAATGAAAACTGCCTCTAACAGCTATTTCTCCCCTGTGTGATTTCAGGCATACTAACAGTGAATTATAGGCTTCCTTTTAAGATCTTTATAATCCTGTTTCCACAGTTGACGGAAGGCCAGGCCTTATCAGCAGCTGATAAGAGATCAGCCTAATAATGTTCTCAGCTTTCTTTGAAAAAATGTATTAGATGAAAAAGATTGCTGGATACATGTTTCTTAGCATCCTCGGTGCCTCAGCCTAAGAGTTTATCTCTCTTTGCCTGCTAATCACAATGGGACTAGAAATATGCGTAACAGCATAAAGCAAAGATTATGTGTATGAGAAAACAACAGTTTTGCAAGTAAATACAATGTATAACGTGATGTTACTGCCTGAAAGGTTGGAAAAAAAAAAATGGAAGAAGGGACCTTTGAAGTACAGAATGCAGATAGAATTTACATTTCTTTTTTTTATTTATTATTTTTATTTTTTTCTTCTTGAAGATGTAGTTCTTAATGCTTTTTTTTTTTTTCTTGCTCCTTCAAAACACGTGAGGTTTTGATTACCCCTGGGACTTTACCAAAGGAGTCAGAGCTGTGCAAAGAAGTTTCAAATTTAGGGCCTGGATGGCAGCAAATTTTTGTGTATTAGGAAATCTAGTTTCCATCTGGCTAAGGGTACAATTAATACAAAATCCAGAGTTGTTCTAATGAAGTTTTGGAGAAATATTGGTGTTCATTTTTATTTTAGTTTTATTTGGTAAAATAAAGCTTGGGATGATCTCTCCAAACCTGACCTTTATGACATGTTTTTCTTATTATTTGTTTTTATTTCAGACTAGAGTTTTCATATGGTCATTCATAAAAATAATGGATTCCTGATCTCAGCTTTGAAGAAACACAAGAGAAAATTAGTCCAATGAGGAAAAAAGTTGAAAAAAAAGAAAAATTAATCTTTAGTTCTGAACTGGACTCAACTGAGCAGCAGGCTGCCTCTAATAATTACTATGCTTCCTCTTCTACTGAAATTAATGCAAGTAATAGTTAAGGATAAATAACATCATCATAGAATCACAGAATGGTTTGGGTTGGAAGGGACCTTAAAGACCATCTAGTTCCAACCCCCCTGCCATGGGCAGGGACAACTTCCACTAGACCAGGTTGCTCCAAGCCTCATCCAGCCTGGACTTGGTCACTTCCAGGGCTGGGGC
>NW_010273894.1:5565-9156 GCF_000690775.1 Eurypyga helias
GGACACAGCACTCCAGGTGGGGTCTCACCAGAGCAGAGTAGAGGGGCAGAATCCCCTCCCTCGACCTGCTGGCCACGCTTGGTCATGACACTGGCTCCAGGAAATCCTGGTTGTGAGTACAGAATAGGTTTCATCTCATGGGCTAAAATAAGAAAACACATCTCTGTCTCAAAAATCTTCATTTTTTTCCTTACAGAGAAGACTAATAAACTGGTTATCAGTAGTCTCACACTCAAGAAACTTGCAGTGGGCCATCTGCTGGTGAAGAACACTAACATTTGATTCCTGACATTCGGATAGTTAAGTGCACAAGCCAGTGTAAGACCATATCTTTTAGAATATATGTATTGATAATACACAGTTTTCTAGACTTGTTTCTGCTCAAGATTAAAAATACTTGCCTCTTCTGTTTGCCTGACTTCATCCATCATCAGTAATGTTGCTGGTTTAAAAACTCAGTGTATGAATCTTAAAAAAATACTGCCACATGCTTCTGAAAAATTTAGTGCCTTAACTACTTGGCAGTGTGTATTACATTTTTTTTTTTTTTTTGTATCCTGAGATGTCTGAAAGACTGACTTATTTATGAGGTTGTCATAGGCACGCTGGGTTCCTTATTCTTCCAGCTTCGCACAATCTGGTTCAAATGCAAGTAGCCTGCGTATGCAATATATTTTTATATAGAAATTACTGGCATTTTATATTTTACAGACATTTATATTTTTTTATAAACTAGGTACTATTATCAGTGAACTAATTAGACACCTCACTTTACTAAAATCTGCTCTATAATATATGTGCCATCTGTTCACTTTAGTCTAAGAAAAACAGACTGTAATTCAGCTCTGTAATTATGCTACCAATCATTTCAGTTAGTTCATAGCTGCCTTTTCTCTTTGTGAAAGTGCATCAAAATAAAAGGACATAGTTAAGCTTATTTGAACAAAAAGTGATGATGGTGTCTCATGAAAACTTATTTTCTCGGGTTTCCTTTCTATCCATTCTTCAAACCACAAGAATTTCTATTCTGTAAGCGTCAGGAATTATGCTTCATTGGCTGTTTCTCAGTGTCTCAGTATCTCAGATAGTGGTCTCACAGCATGAGAAATACAGATTATTCATATACTGTATTAATTACAGGACCAGTCAAGAAATCAAATCCACATGTACCACTACATTAAAAGTGATCATGTATTGTTTTGCTACTCTTAAAACATCTCTTACATGAAAATTACTTACATCAATTGTTTTTCATAGTGGCATTTAGAAAATTGGCAGTTGTTCTTGAATCTCAGCTTTATGCAGTTGAATACGGGGTAGTAGATAAATAAAGATACTTTTCATGATTTAATTTTTGTCCCAACTCTAACTAGTCTTGCAATTATTAAAGCCAAGCAAATAATTTATTCAATTACTTCATTAATCTTTCAGTTTACGGAATATCTCTGAAGAGACAGAGTCTCAGATTTTATAAAATATTCAGCTTAGTTTCAGTAATCTCTTATAAAATATATTACACTGCAGTTTTTATGAATATTCAAAATTAAAACTTCCTTGCTTGAACAAATAGATCAGACATATTGGATAAGATTTTTCTTTTTATTTTGCATAATGTAGGAATTCTTGCTGGAATTTGACAGTGTGAAATTTGACTCCTGCTAATCTCTGCAGATAATCAGTTTGAAAGTTTGTGGTTTGGTCAGCAAAGATTATTTAATTCAAACAGCAAGGCAGCAACAGTACCGTTACAGTGAATTTGTGTTAGGCAAGTCCGGTGTTGATAGATGTCAGTAGTAGTTGCAGCTCTCACTGATTTAGAAAGCCTTTAAGTCAGATTCTTAAAAATTTAAGTGGACATGTCTGAAAATGTCATGAAGAGTCTTTGCTGGCCATAAGTCTATTGCAACTGTTCTTTTCATTGGCTTGGATTATGGAAGAGGCACAGTAAACCAGCATGTAGACATGGTATCACTGGTGAGATCCTGATTGCAAATTGCAGAAGGATTGGAATACATTACCTTTAAAGGTCTCTTCCAACAAAACCAGTCTCTGATTCTATGATCTTTCCCTCATGGTTGCACGTGAACTACAAGATGATGCAGTCTAGGACCCTGAAGGTAGTGGTCCCTTCATTCTTGGTGTTTGTAATTCAGATTCAGTGCTGTGCTACCTCCACCTACATCACCTTTGATTTGTAACTGACTGGTGACTGAACAGTTAAAAATGAGAGTATTCAATATTCAGTGCTATCTATGCAGAAAATCTTGGTTAAATTAAGCCAACATTGTGAGTACTTCCATTGACTTCTTTTTTCTTCTATTTTTTTCAGTTAAAAGAAATTGCTTTAATTTGGTTTAGACTTCATTTAAGCATTTTATGCATATAGTTATTTATTCTCATGGAGTTGATCCTCATTTACATCAGCTGATCCAAACTGTGGCTCACCATTACTTTTTCCTGTACTACTTATTGATTTTGAATTAATTATTCCAGTTGAAGAAACATCTCTTCCTTTTGCTAAGAAACTTTACCTTGAATCACGTATGTGCCCATGCGTGTGTGCTCACATGTATGCACATGTGCACACACACATGCACACAAATGTATTACAAATATTTTGTTGTTATTTTTATACATTTAAAGCATTTCAATCTTTATGTATTCCAGATAAATAGATTGATCAAGCATCCCTTGCCTCATCTTTGATGGGTAATTCTTATAGCATACTTTTGTATTGCATCCCTTCCCTGGAATGGTCATAGAATCAGAGAGTCACAGAATGGTTTGGGTTGGAAGGGACCTTAAAGACCACCTAGTTCCAAATGGGCAGGGACACCTTCCACTAGACCAGGTTGCTCCAAGCCTCATCCAGCCTGGCCTTCTCAGGTGACATTTCACTTCAAAAGATTCCAGTACAATGCGAACAAAAACTTTGGTAATATGCAAAGGAAAATAACATCTTTCAAAGAGATTAGCAAAGAATCAAAAAGTAAAAATTATAAGTAAGACTTAAGGTTGACAAACTCCAACAAACTCTGAAAGTTATAGAAGAAGGGGTAGTATCTAGGCTCTACTAGGCAATTCAGGTGACATTTCACTTCAAAAGATTCCAGTACAATGCGAACAAAAACTTTGGTAATATGCAAAGGAAAATAACATCTTTCAAAGAGATTAGCAAAGAATCAAAAAGTAAAAATTATAAGTAAGACTTAAGGTTGACAAACTCCAACAAACTCTGAAAGTTATAGAAGAAGGGGTAGTATCTAGGCTCTACTAGGCAATTCAGGAGTGGTACGCAACTCAAAAATTGATACTTGAAGGGACGAAGATGACCAAAAAATTGTTGACAAAACAGTGCTATTCCAAAAAATTATGCACAAAGTCAAAGCAAAATGTGTCATGAAATTTTCCATTAATAAAAATAGGTTGATTTCTTTCTTTTCTTAGTTTTATTCGAAACTCTTTCCACTGTTGTTGTGGTTTAGGCCTGTCAGGCAATTAAGCACCACCAGTCACTCCACCACTCAACCCACCCCTCCACTCCCCACCCCTACTCCCAGTAAGGAAGGGTTGCAGGAAAAAAAAAAAAAA
>NW_010273894.1:9344-12567 GCF_000690775.1 Eurypyga helias
AAAGAAATCCAAAGCCCCAAGGAGAAAAACTCCCTCCCTGAGCCCAGGAGCCGAGAGCAGGGGGAAAGAAAACTTCCAACTGCCCATTCCCAGAGCAATTTTCTTGACAGAAATTGTTAACTGTTTACTAATCACCTGACACGAGATCCGGACAAAGATCACGATGCCAAGAGAAAAAAAACCCATGCTGCCAGCAAAAAAAGGCGCTGCTGGCAGGAACCTCTGGGGCGACTCCTCCCCAAACCTTCCGGGTCCAGTCTCTGCAGGCTTCCTCTTGGCCTGCTCCCATTGCCACCGGTATGGGGGTACAGTGACCACTCATCTTGATATATTATGGAATGAAATGAAATCGTATAGACTGGCCCCAGGAGAGCAGCTCATCGCTGCCTGGGATCAGGACAAGTATTCAATAGAGTGAGATAGAACCATGCCGTGTATTTAGATTATGGCGCTAGGAAATACCTTCTGACTTTTATGTCTTTCAATAGTTGTTATTTTGTCACAGAAAAGTATTTTTTTTAAGGAACTACTTCAGACAAAACCTTGGTACTGGCCTCTAACATAATACTCAGACATCTAACAAGTACAAAATAATGGGTAGAAAATGTGTGTGCTAACAACATAGATTTGTGTAGAATCTGGAAGACTGAGACTTTTTGTTTAACACTTGCCATTTAAAGAATAATGATGGTATAGAAGATTGGTCTTCAACAATGGTTCAGTAGTTATTGAGAATTCATAAAATCTTGTGCTTCTTTTGAAGAGTGTAATTGCCCTTAAATTTTTATTAGTAATTATCTCACTCAGCATTATCTAGTGTTAGGTAAGAAAAAAGGACAAATGCCTTTGATTGAAGTGGTATTTTTACAAGAAAAGAATAGCTGAGGAGTATTGCATACCTAAAGAAAACAGACTGAATATAAACCAACAATTGAACATATTACTTTAACATTCTTCATTTTGGAGTGTCCCAAATTATTGACACCAGATCAGTGACTCCATCATGCACATCACATATACTCAAGACCCCATTAATTATGAGTTTGTAAAGTTTCATCAATCAATGCAGTAAGATCAAAACTGCTTTGGCAAAGTAACAGCAGATCAGACTTAATCTGCAGGTTAACTAAGAACCCAGCTGATCTTTATAGACAGTACATCTCAAGGACAGAGTTCTATGTAACTGAGATTCCCTGACATCTTTCAGACCTAAAAACCAACTAAATAAGTCTAAAGAGTCTGATTTTACTATTTACTTGAAGTAAACTTCAGCAGGTAGGGAACTAAGATATATTTCATATTTCAGATTCCACCCTCCCCTCTCTCCACCCCACCTACACCCCCCAAAAAAAAAGGGCAGAAAATCAAATATAATATATTTTGACATACCTTTTCTTGTTTTTTTTTCTTTCATAATATGATTCCAGTCATGACCCACAAAATGTCAACTCTTTTCTGACTTCTTGTATTTAGAACCAAAGGAACAAAGTGCTAATGGCTGTGTAGGGCAAACAGGTGATACGAGTTACATTCATTATTCTGGTAAGAGCACCATACAATGATTTGGGTTGGAATGGACCTTAAAGATCACTCAGTTCCACCCCCACCCTGCCATGGGCAGGGACACCTTCCACTAGACCAGGTTGCTCAAAGCCTCAACCAGCCTGGCCTCAAAGCCACATGCAGGGATGAGGCATCCACATCTTCCTTGGTCAACCTGTTCTAGTGCTTCACTGCCTTCAGGTACTGGAAGGCCTCCCCCGAGCCTTCTCTTCTCCAGGCTGAACAAGCCCAACTCTCTCAGCCTGTCCCCATAGCAGAGGGGCTCTCACCCCCTGATCATCTCTGTGACATTCTCTGGACTCACTCCAACCAGTCAATATCCTTTTGATGCTGAGGGCCCCAGAGCTGCACTCCAGGGGGGGTCCCATGAGAGCAGAGTAGAGGGGGAGAATCCCCTCCCTTAACTTGCTGGCCACATCTCTCCGGATACAGCCCAGGATGAGGGTGGCTTTCTGGGCTTCAATTGTACGTTTTTGGGTCATGTTAATCCTCCCATCAACCAACACCCACAAGACATTTGCCTCAAGGCTGCTCTCAAACCATATTTCAGCCAGATTGTGTTTGTGCTTAGGATTGCCCTGACCCAAGTGCAGGACCTTGCACTTGACCCTGTTGACCTTCATGTGGTTTTCATATGCCCACCTCTCCAGCCTGCTAAAGTTCCTCTGGATAGCATCCTTGGTGGTGTTAGCAAACCTGTTGTGGGTGCACTCAAACTCACCATCTATGCCACTGATAAAGAAGTTGAACAGTGCCAGACCAATATCAAACCGTGAGGAACTCCACTCCAAATAGTTCATCTGTCAGACCTGTGTCTCTCCAATTGAGAGACAAGGCTATCATGCAGGAGAATGTGAAAACCTTTGCACAAGTCCAGGTAGAAGATGACAGTTGCTCTTCCCTTATCCACCAGTGCTGTAACCCCATCATAGAAGACCACCAAATTTATCAGGCACAGTTTTCTTCTACGGAAGCCATGTGGGCTGTCACCAACCAACTTCTTATTTTCCATGTGCCTTAACAAATTTCCAGGTGGATCTGCTCCATGATCTTGCCAGACACTTAAGCGAGACTGACTGACCTGTAGTTCCCCAGATCCTCCTAAGTTTCTAAAAATGTGGGTTATGTTTCCGCTTTCCCAGTTAGTGGAACATCACTGCACTGCCACAGTTGCTTAAATATGATCAACATTAGCCTGACCACTTCATCCACCATTTCCCTCAGGACCTGTGGGTGCATGTCATCAAGTCCCATGAACTTGTGCACTTTCAGGTGCAGAGGTGGGCAGTTCTTTATTCACCCTCTCCCTGCCTTTGCCTCTTGTGACTTGGGCAGTGTCGCTTGAGGTCTCCTGTTTCCTTCTGGAGAGGGTCCACATTTTTACTAATCTTCCCTTTATCACTGATGTATGTATAGAACCTTTTCTTGTTGCCCTTGATGTTCCTGGTCAAATTTAACTTGTCAGGACTTTAGTTTTCCTAAGCTGATCCCTGGCTGCTCAGATAATTCCTCTGTAGTCCTCCCAAGCTACCTGTCCTTGCATCCACCCTCGTTAGGCTTCCTTTTTATGTTTGAGATTGTCACATGACATCATGCTCAGAATATAAACTAGGAAAGCAGGCCAGGGGACAGTAATCACTGCTCGAGGACTGGCTGGGCA
>NW_010273895.1:0-28206 GCF_000690775.1 Eurypyga helias
TGGGGTCTCACGAGGGCAGAGTAGAAGTAGCCATAAAGCCAGAGCAGAGTTGCCATAAAGTTTTTCTGTTTTACCATCCTATAACAAACTGAGTAAAGAAAGAAAGAAAAAAAACTTCCTGAGATAAAGTAGTAGAGAATGTAGTAATTACATTTTTAATTTCTTTTAATAAACAACGACATGATGAAATAATGCCAGTGATGGAGAAAGCAGTCAGCATTTTTTGTAGGTATAGAGATAAGTTTTGTATTTTTTACTACCAACCTTTCTAATTTTCCTCCATTTTGATAATGCTACTAATTCTTTGCAAATCTATGTAAACAGACTCCCGATGAACGGTTTTACTGAGGGGAATGTTCTCGGCGAGGCTTTGTTAACCTGACATTTTGTGGTTTCGGCTCATAAAACTCTCAAAGGACTCTCTGTGTGGAATGTTAATGGGGTGAAGTAATGAATGCAGGATGGGATGTAAGATACGAGCATGCACGAAGTCCTTACTTGGGCGTTTTGGAGGAGATCCTCGCAGACAGTAGCTAAGAGAAAAAGCACTGGGAATGTGTTGCATTTGTTTTAAGCTAACAATTGGATGTCTGCTGGAAAATGGTCTTTGAAGTTTAGAGGAAGTATGAGTGTAGGAAAGTAATTAAAAATTTAGCTATGTACATCTCTTAATTTGGTCTTGGTGCAAGGAGCAAAGTTAAGGGTTATCTTCTTGGTTTTAACATAATTTTAAGAAATGTTCCTGTTTCAAAACATTCTTATATATTACGGTCCTTTTAGTTGAGCAGTAATACACTATAATGAGATTTTCTTCAAGAGGAAGGTTGCTTGTGCCATACCTTTACTTTCCTTCCAAAAGTAGTACACTGGGAAACATTTGACTAAACTTATTTAAATTCCTGGAATTTATAATTGCTTTTCTGGGGAAAATATATTCAATACTTTCCTTCATAATTCCCAAGGAACTAAGCCGTGAATTTTTGTACAAGTCCAGTGCTAATTAGTTACGTTGGTCAGGCATGACCTGATCTTGAATTTGGTGTAAAGGGAGTGAAAACATCTATTGATGAACTGTTTCTTGTTCTGTGTAAGAGAGATGGTTGTTAGTTGAGGGCCCAGACGCAGTCTGGTGAAGCAGGTATATTTATTTGTGTTAAAGCCACCCGTAACTGTCAATCTGAGGATTTGGATCAGATCAATCCTTAATGACTTGGTCACTTTAATCCTCCCACTACTCGGTGTTCAGGTGCTGCTCCATCAGAATGTCTAACCTGAAGGGCTTTAAGCTCCCCCTGTAACATGATTAGATACATGGCAGCAGGAAGGGATGGATAATTGTGAATTGAAACAGATAGTCCTTGTTCTACACGATAGGAGATTTTTGTATATCTTGCAGAAGTACAAGCAGACATTTGCATTAGAATAAGGTTTCATGATGTGGAAGGACAAGTATTGATACTACAGAGAAAGGGTACAGCTCGTTTTGGGAATAAATATTGATTCTGATTCAAGGAAAAAGAAATAACTACTGAACAGTGGGGGTGTAAGAAACTAAATGTTGGAAAAATTGCTGACTGTGTAATGTTAAATGTAGATAGTCTTAGGTGTCTGGTACTAGACAGAGCAGGGTACAGACCTGGGCAAACTCAAATTTGCCTGTTTATTGGCATTTGTGTTTATCTACACATTTGCATGTAGGCTAAATGAAAGAATGGGGTGGGCATCAGTCTAGATCCCTACTTTCAATTTTCAGAGTTTTGAGGAAAAAGTTTTCAACACTAGGAGAATACAAGGTTTGTTCTTTTTGGGTGTAGTGGGTGAAGAAGTGGAGAGATTTAAAGAGAGACAGGATAACCTTTTTAGTGCTAGTATTCCTGGCTTCTGGCTGATACCAGTTCTAGATAAACTATGGAATGTGCATGTGGAATTTCATGTGTATATGGAGTGCAATTAATTCCAGTAAAAATGGTCATGAGGGAATGTGAAATGTGATTTCTATCAGTGAAATGTTGTTAAAACGAACAGTAGCACAATAAATAACACATTGTAATGTTAATGTAATGTAAGTGAGCTTGTGCAATCTACCTGTTTTAAATAATGAAGTACCTTAGTTTATTAAGATTATTAAATGGGCTGTTGAGATAAATTTATAATTATGAATATTGATAAGGAAACAGATTTTTGAACTTTTTCAGTATCTAACAGTGATTCCAGAACAAGTTAAACTCAAAGGTGTGAATTTAAATGAAGGTAACAATTAGAACAATTTATGAAGGGCAATCAGTGTATTCTCTATCACTGAAAAAGTTAAAACCAAGTGTGGGCTTTTTCAGAAGATCGATTCAAGTACAGATGTGTGTTTGAAGGTTAATTCAGGCAAGTTCTGCCACCTGCTTTTCTGTAGTTAATTAGGTGGATGGACTTTGACTTACCACTGTCTCTCCTTCCATGGTACTGATAGGATTTGTATAATAATCGAAGATTATCTGCTAAATTAGCAAATATAGAGCCATTACTAGTCTTGAAGCTTTTTTTCCTAAATTCTTAAGCTGTAGGATTCTGCAGTACTTGCTCTTCCTCTTGCATTTTAGAGATCAAAAATATATGAAGGAAAAAAAAAAACCTTAAAGGAGTAATATGCAACTTATTATTGCCAGTTATTATCTTGAAAATTGTTAGACGTACTAAACACAAGGAAGACACATGGTGAAGACTCAGAGTGCCCTCCTCTTGCAGGTAGGTGTATGGGTGTGCTCCTTGCAGGATACAGTCAAGTGTCTCAGTTCATTCATGCTTGTTTCTGGTGATTCAGATTACTCCAAAAGTTTGCGTTTGTTGCTTTAGGGTTTTTTTTTCCCCCTTCTATTTGGTAGCCCAAGTTAGAAGTTTGGCTTAAAATGCAGGCTTGACATTTTTGAATTTCAGCACCCTGTAGAGTATGTTGTGTACGGTTCTGTGGAGAGTGACTGTGTTGCACTGATAGCACCCAGCTGCACGTGTCCCCTTCGGATAGTGCCTTTGTCAGTGTCTAATGAAGATACAAGGTTTGGATGAGAGCAAGCTGCCTGAAAGCCAGATAAGATGAGCTGATGGCAGTGGCTTGAGAGAAGCGGCTGGAGGAACCCTCAGAGGTCATGTTATTCTTTGAAGGAATGCAACCAGTATTGATTCTTGGAGCACAAAAAGTGTACTGACTAGGTGCTCATTAAACCAAACTGGTTAGGTTTTGCTTTTCTTCCACCAAAAAATGGTAAGTGGCCTTAAGGGGGCAACTTTTGCTGACAGTGCTGTAACAGCATTACAGTCTCAGAAACTGAAGTGTGTGTAATGGCAGCTCGAAGTACCATATGTTCAGGTCTTAAAATCACGATAAAAATTGAAAGCTCTTTTGTTTTTCAGATCTCTTTAGTTCATTTGTGCTTTTTTATACTCATGTATTTGAATCTGTCTCAAATATAAACATTCTTAATCACTGAAATGTGGGAATGGGTCATTAATCAAGTGCTCACTTTTACTTCATGATTGTAAAACGTGGCCATTGAATCTTTTTTAACTTGACGGTGCATTGATTTCTGTTGAGGCTTTTAATTTGCAAGACCTGCTGCTTAATTAGAATATTTTTATTACTAAGGAAAGCTTATTTGTATAATATGCTTTTAATGTAGCTTTAATGTAACTTAATTAAGTATATTATATTAGCTTAAGTATAATGTTAGGTAGTTACTCTTAAATGGAGGAAGAAAATTCAATTATGTGGGTTTTTTTATCTCTTTTTGAAGAATTAGTCCATATGCTGCTTCAGGAAGAGCAAAGAATGGTGATTACATTTAAAAGATTTAGATGTTGTGCTTCACACTTCTTTTAAAAAGGTGTATTTATTGCTTGGGTGATGACAAAATGTAAGAACAACATGAATTACATACCTTAAATCTTTTACCAAAAGGTCAGTGATATTTCAGTTTACCAACTGTTGCTATTTCAAAACAGAATCTTAGTTAGAATGTAAGACACTGCATAAATAAGACAGAAGCAGACAATATTTACTTCTGTGTTTACTACTTTTTCACTAGAAGGAAGGAAGCAGCATTGGTTTTGGCTGGTAAAACATACGAACCTTCAGCTAATATGACTGTTCAGTGTCTGTCCAGGATTGACTGTTGTGTAGTCTGGTTTAAAACCGGATAATAGTGCTTGTTGTGAGAGTAGAAACCTGAACACAGAAGTCAGCAAAAGTGGATTAATGCCAAATCACTCGCCACATTTAAATTCACTTGTGAGTGTGGTATTTACTAATCAACCCACTTTGGTGGCAAATCTGCAGTAACTCGAGGAAAAAGTTTCTCTCACATTCTAGGTGATTTGAACAGTGTTGCATCATTTGTGAAAAAGCATTGTATAGATCTGTTCCATTTGGAAAAAAAATTGAGGAAAGGAATATGTTCACACAATTGGTTACATAAGCAGCATTACAATATCTCCACTCCATCTGTCAAGTTTAGGGTTCTTGAGTTCACAATCCCCATTGGCATCTGAGTGTGTTTGGCCCTCACCATTGTTGTGGGGTTCTTTTAGAAGTCTTAGAGCTCGCACACTTTCCTGAGCAAGTGCACTTGGGGCAGACCCAGATGGTCCCTAAATATGCACTCCCAAGGCCCAGGAATGAGTTATTTCCCTAGAAACTGAAGTTGGTTCTTCAGCTGTTCATAGCAAGAACCTTTCTTTAATCCTTTTTAACTTTTCAACAGGGTTGTTTTATGCCAATACTAGTAAAACTTATATTTGTTTGCTGAAAAGGTCACGAACCTAGTAAGATTTGGGGCCAGAAGAGAACATAGGAAGTCTCCTAATGATAGTAGGGGTTGGAAAGCTTGCCCAACAAAAGCCAGATTAGTCTGTATGTAATGCAAGGAACCTCATAAAAGGCATGTTTCAAGTATTTTTCCTTTACCTCTTTCTACTGTGCTATCCCCTTCTGCTCCTTTAAGCCCAGTGATTGCTGTATTTTTACCTCATGAGTATCACATATACCTTTTAAAAAGAAAATAAGCGCATTAGAAGGTCTTAAAAAGAGTAGTCGGGGGCTAGTAAGGAACTTGTAGAAACTGTGAAGTTATATTGCTTCTCAAATGTAGGAAACAAACATTTAAAATTAATCATCTGAATCCTCAGGCTTGGAGACTTAGAATAAAGTTCTGACAAATATTTTAGGTTGTGACTGACATTTTAAAAGTGTTTAATATATGTAGGTTATGTTACACATAACCTTATATTTAGGTTAGGTTACACAGATCTGCTCCAGTGTTTTGTTTAAGAGAGCATGAATTTCTGGAAGGCATTTGGTGCTTAATCACATGAACTGTGACTGCGGTATCATAGGAGCAAAATTATCATTCTACCGTAAATTTTTAATCTTAAAATGTGGATTAAAAAAATTGCTCAGCTGCTTTTCTTTATCCTTTTACTGAAACAGAGATTCCATAAAATTTATTTTGGTTGTTTCCTTTGCCTTTTTTGTTTAAATACATTGAAAAAGGAAAATATGTAGGAATAAAGGGAACTGAACTATAACAATATTTTTCTTTTTCTAGTTTGTCAGAATTCAGGGACACTTCTCATATACTTCACGTTTGACAGAATTCAAGTTAAAGCTTAGACCTAGTGTACCAATTTGTAGTTGGTTTTTTTTCTCTTGTATTTGTTGGAAAGAGCCTAAATGTCTCTTAAGATGGAGAGTACTTTTCTACCACAATTTCATAATTCAACTATTAATTAAGTTGGAACAGTTGGATTCCATTAAGCCTTTATCTCTCTTACTATGAAGTGGCTGATGCTGAAAAGGTCAGCTAGCTGCTGGTTGGTGCACTCTTTCTGGCTTCTTAGTTTGATAACCCAAATCAGTAATAATTCTACTTCATTAAAATGTCAAAGACCTAGATCTGTCTTCGCCTGATAAAGAACAGGCATTAGGGCTTTAGAGCTGTCACTGTAGTCTCACTGGATTATGCAGCTAATTTATAGATTTGTCTGTGGCACGGGTCTTTGACAGCGACGTCCTTTGTTGACACCTTTCTTATCAAGCTTTTCTTGCTCTGCGGCTTATTTATTTGTTTCCACTTCTGTGAGGTCTGCTAAGGAGAAAGTAATAGACTTTTGACTGCTGTGGTGAGGCGTGTAACCGGTAGCTGCAGTGATAGCGTTAGTGGTGTTAGGGCAGTGCTTTACACTAGTGGCTTGAGTGTGAGCTTGGTTTTATTGGGATAGAGCGAGAAGTTTGATGTACTTCACCAAAAATAAAAAGCAATTGCACCCTCGTAAGCACAACTCTAGACGTTGTTGTCTTGATTAGCTGGTTAATTTGTGCAGTTGTTTGTTTAGCCCACTTGTGCTCTTACAGGACTGTAAGGGAGAGAATCCTCAGCACAGATTGTAAAGATGACAGAGTGACAAGGAGAATGATCTGAAAATATTACTGTCTAGTAATAGACTTACTGTGATAAGGAGAAATGTTTCATGTAATTGAAATAGTTATTCCTTTAGGGAGAGGGGAAAACAGTACACTTAGCTGGTTGTGAATCCACTACTGTAATTACTGTGCTTACTAGAGCTACAGACTGCAGGGCAGGCTCCTTCCAATGCTTTTGCAATATGGGGAAATGACAATACTAGCATAATGATTCATATGCTTCTCTTTGTTAGGTTTATAAGAAAAGATACAAAACCTGATCACATGAATGCAACAGGTTACTTTTCCTCACCATAACTTTTATTGGAAGAGAATGGGAATGCTGAACACAGCTTATTTCCTGGAAAATAGCCTTTATTTTTATGACTGAAAGTAAAAACTCTCGCACTGCTTTCTCTTAAGTAGCAATGATGACAGATTCTTAATTACAGAAGTATTAGTGGAAAGCACTGTTACAGCCTGCAAAGTCATTTCACACTTGCTCTGTATTATTATGCTGAATTATTAATAATTCCTTGGATATATTTTATTGATATGAAAGTTAATTCATTGTGATGATAGAAAACTCCATAATTATTAACTCTGTATGTGTAAACCTATACATGTTTTTCAGTCAACGAAGTTTCATGATATTGCAGCTAGTGAAATATTTTTTTTGCTGGTAATATTATATAAAAGTTGTAGTATGGGAAATATATAAGGTTAAACCACTTCTGTTTCATCTATTGCTAAGATGCTCAAATGCAAAAAAACCCCACACTTTGATGGGACAAAAATTGACCAATGTCACAAATGTCTTATGTTTTCATTCGTTTCTTTATTCTTCTTATGTTGTTGTTGTGCATTGCAATTCCCCACCTCCACTGAAATTCCTCCCCGAAAACTCTTCTTTTGTGAGCCTGTCAGCACAGAAGGAAAAGATGGAAGAGGCTTGTTAGGTCACCCAGTCAGCCTTGCCGCTGATGAGGTGAGGAGAGGTCAGCAAAGAGGGGAGGGATGTTTCTGAGTTTCCTGTTACATTTTCAAGTACATCCAAAGTAAAGCCCAGCAAGTACCTGTGTTTTCTGCTGAGCACTACTAGATCTGGTCGATATAGCCCTAGCATACATTTCAAACATCCTATTACTAGTAAAGCTTTGGGTTTTAATACTGAATCTGAGATGTGTGAAAGAAACTATATTATGATAGTATGTGGAAGATGTAGAAAATGCAGTGTGTATGTTTCTATTTATAAGGCTGGAAAGCTTCTTGTCGATATGTGGTATCTGAAGACGCTGTCTTACAGCTGCTTGAGACTTAAGATGGTAGCCACACTGACTGCAAAAAAAAAAAGGAGGGGGGAGAAATGGCAATCTAAGGTGCCCAGAAAGATAATCAAGTCTAAATAAATAGATTACATGGTACATAATTATCTCAAATGAAAAATGGATTTCATCAGACCATCATCCTGTAAAGGCTCTGCACTACAGATAAATGTAGTGCAATCTGAACTGGTAGTTTGATGCAAGTGAAGTATTTTCATGTCTTTTGGGATATATGTAATTGTTTAATTAGGTAATAAAAAACAGGTAGATACTTAGACTGATTTAAAGAGCGATAGTGAGTAAGTAGGGGGGACAAAAGGTTTGACCCAGTACATATATAAACATATGTACACATGTACATAAGTGTGTGTGTATATGTATGTATATACAAATGCTCTTTTCTATCTATCCTTAACTTTATATTGGTCATTTCATTTTAAAAGAATAGTCACGGTAGTTATTGTCTAATCCCATAATTTTGTTGTTGGGTTTAGCTGATATAATTATTTGTCACTGAAAGGGTGATGCTCTGATTACTCTGAATATTGCAGTGCTGTGGTTAGGAGTACACAGGTTGGTTTCATCCTGCTGTCAGTGTCAGAGCAGTCCTAGGTTGGCTTAAATGCATATGTCATCTGATTGGATAATTAATGAAATTAAAGACACCTGATAGTTTGATCCTATCCCTTTGGCAGAGTGGGAAACCTCCATGTCTTTTCAAATAAATAGGAATATCTGACAAGGATCAAAGGCAAAAAATTCACTCTACATTCCACTCAACTTGGGCAGTAAATTTTATAATAGCCTGACTTACAGCCTTTGGTGTTCAGGATTGGTTTATTTATTGCCGTATACTTACGATTCTTTTTAAACTCTGATTATGCTGTCTGTTAATTAACAGCAAACTTGTCAACCCAGTAGTTAAAACTGCATAATGTGTTTTGGTTCCTCATGGTAAGGGAACTAGACTCAATGACTTAAAAAGTACATATGCCATTCTTTCCCTTCTCTCTTTACAGTTACTAGCAGAAATTCGAAGGATAATACCTGGAACCTGTTGCCACACTGCTCTGTTTCTTAAGGAGAACACAGTATCATCTTGAGGTGGACAAGTTAGTGCCCCTGAGTTTTTACCAGAAACCCCATATGCACCGAAAGATTAATATATATAGAGATTTCTTTTGTTCTTTCAGTATGAACTTGTGCACCAGGGATGTTTCATGTTTTTCAAAACCAAAACCTTTCAACACGTCTTCTCATGAGCAAAATTAGAATTGCTAGTGCCAAATCCAAAATGTTTATTTGAGAAATCCTGATTGAATAGGACAAACAAATGACTGGGGAAAGAATTTTATCTGATACAGTAGCTCTGCTAGTCTAGATCTCTGTGGGTATTCTGGTCAGAAGTGCAATTAAGACAGTTGTTAGCATTCTCTCTCTTTGTACAGGTTCTTAGCATTAACAACCAAGATCCTTCTCAAATGGCCAGAAAAAAATCCATGTGCCTTAAGAGGAAACTCCCTGTTAGTTCCAAATTATGAAGAAAGCTGATATCTTTGCAGCCATAAAGTCAACTTCATGTGTAATGCACCCCACAATTTCCCCAGCTGTCGGCTGGCATGATAGCTATCAACATAATCACTAGACATGCTCTGTGGCTCTGACCCTTTTCTGCCCTTTATATAGGCAAGTGTCTGTTCCGTGAGCTAATGATCAGACACAGATAATAAGGCTTTCCTTTCCTTGCCCCGGAAATCTACTTCAAGGTTGCCATTCTCTTCTAAGTAAGGGTGCTGTTTAGTCCTAATACAGTCCATGATTGCCTCCAGAGTAACAGAGCTCATCACTGCTGCTTTGAGAACTGCAGGTCAAGCTTTGGGTTTGACCAGCTACTTCAGAAGTGACATCAGGCTGTTGCATCTTCAGAATTACGAGGTGGCTCCCATGTACTGATAATTACGCTCAAAGTCTTCTCCCATCCCGTTACCCATTTTCATTTCTGACTCTCAAAATGGTTATGCGTCACACTCACTGGGTAACATTGGCAGTCATAGTTATTTGTGTAGTATACTGAGAAATTAGGAAGTTTTCTGCTCATTTTCCCTTTAATGTTTTACAGAAGTCACAGACTTTCTGTTAACTCCTTAGCAAAAAAAAAAAAAAGCAAACAAATACAAGCTGTCACCATCAGATGCAAATTCTTTTTCCATGGAGATGAAATTACACCTAATAAGTTGTGGTGCTGCATGTCATTTTGCGGACCTCATTAGAATTTATCAAATCTAGGTTTTAAGCTTTGACTTCTGTATTCTTGTACAGAGAACTCCGTTATTTTTCTGTTTTTCAAAGCGTCTGGGAGCTCAGCAAGCACATCTTGTTGATATCAAAACGTCGTGTGAAATTGTTCCAGATTTGTATCGACTGCTACATAGCTATGTAGAATGTATCTGCATATTTCCCAATGTAGTGGGACTTCAGTGGTATTTGGGATTTTGAATCCTGAGATGAAATGACTATTTACAAATAACTGTGATTTTGTTTGAAGTATCATTCCGGGACTCTTTATTTTTTATATTTTTTAATTACAGTTCAAAGCAGTCTTATTTCCAGTTTGTTTCCTCTTTCTCTCTCTGCTCAGAGATTTTGTGAGAGTAAACTGAAGAAATATCTGTGAATAATTGAATGAATGATTGGGAGTTGTTTATGAGTAGGGGCTGGATGAGTTGCAGGAGAGTATGGAGGAGATTGCAAGATGAAGAGACAAGAGAGTTGGCCTTGGGAACTTCAGAGTGAAGGAAAATAGGTTTACCCTCATTGAAGAGTAATGGGAATGGCGGTGTTCATCCTAAAATGTATATACGCTGTTGGAGTCAAGGAGGCTTCTGCTCCAACAAAATTAGATGCCATAGCCATTGCACATGAAACGGTGTGGTCTTTAAGATACTTTGATTTTTCAGGCAATCATATGATTCTTACTGAGTAGGCTTAAGATCTTTTACTGCCTGGGTTGGTGGCATTTAGAGCCAATTAAACGTTGTAGCATTTTAGGTGGTAACTTTGTTACGTAATTTCCATCTCCAGGTAGTGCAGCTGTAATAGTGGTCTGGAGTTGTGTTGCTGTGATTAACTCCACTTTTGAATGATGCTTTATTTTTTCCATGTAAGTTCTTATAGTTAAATCTTGAACACAAAAGCAGCTTTTTATTTATTTTTTGGTTGGTTTATGACATCACAGTAAGTTGCAACTTGTGCTGGACGGGTGGGTTTTCAAACGTCTGAGTAGCATGAAGAAGTGCGTCTTAGAGGGCCTGTTTTCACACAGACGTGCTCCCCAACCCTTTTACCACAGAAGGTTGAGAACTGTTGTGCGAGGAAAATCAGAAGGCTGTTTGGGAGACTGTAACGGTAAGTTTTAGTGAAGGGATCAGGGTAATGATCACTGTGTGTTTGGTTTTTGTTGGGAGATTTTCTGTGGAACATTGCAAACGTTTGTGCATCCATAGCTCTCATTTCCTGGTCTGTCTCCTCTGAAGAATTGTAGAGCTGCTTGCGGTGTTCCTACAGCCTTTCACCTGACAACAAATGACTTCTTC
The DNA here is from genome assembly GCF_000690775.1 of Eurypyga helias. Lineage (NCBI taxonomy): Eukaryota > Metazoa > Chordata > Aves > Eurypygiformes > Eurypygidae > Eurypyga > Eurypyga helias. The sequence continues at coordinate 11,361 of NW_010273895.1, forward strand.
CCTGAGGATGACCGGTACATTCAGGAAGCCATTGAATAATTGGTAGTGATTTCATCATCTAGTTTTATGGAAAGGTTGTGGAAGAGCTGGCTTTTTTTCAGAGATACATGTGATGGCGTTTTTTTGCAGCTAGTTGGGAAAGCCTGCCTGAGGGGTTACAGGATGAAGGTTGAAAGAACATTCATTTGTGAGTCTGACAGGGCTGTTGATGCAGCCCAGCTTCAGGTCAAGGGAGAAGCAGCTGAATGTCTGCAGATGCTCTGCAGGTCCAGGCAGAGGTTACCCAGCGGGATTCTGGCTACTCCATGGAGAGGGGAAGGCAGCTGACCTGATAGAATAATTGACGTTGAGATAAAGTTCTCCTAAGCCAAGAAGTGTTACTCTGGTGACAGTCCGTAATACCTCTTTCAGCACCTTGTCCTTCAGACAGAATGGACAAATGAGTTCCCTCCCACCTGCTGCTTGTCTTAGGACAGTGCTGCCTTGTAGGTGTTCTTCAGATTTAGTAGAACGCAAAAATCATGGTAGATTAATCACAGGGAGGAGTAAATACACCGAGAAGTAAATCTCGGCTCTGGATGATGAAAAGACCAATTACAAATTTACAGGGTAGCCCTTTAAACAGAGTTCTGAGGACCAGTAGCCTTCAAACAAAAACTTTTTTGAGTATTGTGTTGAGAACCTTGTGTTTAAGAAATTGTCTGTGAACAAATTAATTAAGGTGACTGCTTTATGGTGCTTTATTTTCTTTAACATTACTGCCCCCATATGGATATAGTCAGAATGTACAGTGGATGTAGGAAAAATGGTTTTAAAAATATATTTTTGGTCAACTCTGAGCTCTGAGATTTCAACTGGCTTGTGTTTACTTGGTATTCAAACAAAATAAGGTATGACAAGGGAGGTGCTGCTGCTCTCAAACAGGTAACTTGAAAAGAAATGGAGTTGTAAATTAATTATAACTGGTAAATTTACAAATGCACCTGTAAGCGCACAAGTTCTCTAGAAAGTCATCTTACTGCTAAACAGTGGTTTAAGCCCTTAATATTTCTTTGTAAATGCATTTTATGTAAGTGTAGCTGCAAACTTTTAAAATCCATTTCAAGATTTTTAAAATAAAATTTGACAGGTCATCTCTAACAACTTTTGAACTAAGTCATGTAGTTGGTACATATAAGTGAGTTAAAGGTGATTTTTGTTACACCTAAGCGTGGTAATAAGCTGGAAGAAATGCATCTTCTTATTTAGGTTATTAAGCTTATTTTACTGCCAGAATTAGCTGGTTTCTGTGAATAAGTGAAAAAAGTTTACTTATCTTTTTTTTCAGTACTTTTGTGTGGCTCACTGTATGGTACTAAATTTTCAGTCCTGAACTGGTTGGATTGAAATATTATTTTTAACAAGCCCCATGCAGGAAAATCCAGAAATCAGGAATTAATAAAGATTTACTATTGCCACAGCAGCATTTTTTAAAATGGCCATTTCCAGGCAACTAGGGGAACAGTTAAAATTTTTTTTTTTTAATCAGTTAAAGTGTTACAGGCCAAGTCAAGTGTTCTTACAGGCCAAGTTGAGTGTTCTTTATTTATTCCAAGTAGCTCATTCAGTAAATTCTTTGAATGTCTCAAAGGGCTCTGTATGGAAAGGATGTTTACAAGTACAAAGTCAGTGTTATACTTACACTATATGCTTGCTTAACTCCAGTTTGTTTTAAATACGCTGCTATACGTTACCATTTGCAACATTAAGTTTGTTCTGCACAGAGTGACAAAAATTTGTAATCTATTACATGTCATCCATCAATAATGGCTTTTTTTGCTAAAATGACCATTTTTGGTTTCTTCTGCATTTTGAGACCGTTAAAATGGTACCAAACAACAATTCTTGCTGCATATAGCAATATTTTTGTCCCCTGTTTGATAGCTAGGAAATCTTTCATCCTCTCACATCTCTATGTAGTCCCTTATTTTATGTTCATGCTATGTATAATTTGATAACTTTTTTCAAATGAGAAGGCATTATCTTGCATCTGCAGTAAAAATGTATTATGGAAAACAGTCAGTAGTGTTCGTTCGTTGTCTGTAGGAGAAGGTATGGGGGGTATGTTGGCATTCACAACAATTTTCATATCTACAGTAAAACTTTGTAAATTATCTTTTCGGTTAGTTTTAGTTTTTGGATTTATCTTAAGATTTGGGCTTTCATCTGCAACACTGGAATTAAATTAACACCAACCAACATACACAAACACAAAATTATTATCTGTTAGCAACAAGAGCGTTCATTCTTTATTGTAATTTTAGCAATTTGCCTTTGAAAGAGGCAGAGCTGCAAAGTGGCACAGATCTGCAAATCATGTGCCCGACAGTGTATGCTGCTTTTTTACTGATAAGGAATGGAAACAATTTTTGAACTGTGGAAAATGAAACAGTAGCTCAGCAACATATTACTTATCTCCCTAATTACCTATTGATAATTAAGCTATAATATGGATTAGCAGGGGTAATAGTATTTTAGGAAAGAAATTTGGTTTGAAGAATGTTTGCTTCTGAAGCCACTGTGCAGCCAAGTAAGAATTAGTCACTCAGTAGTGAGGAATCTGCTGCTCTTCTGTGCTGTTTAGGGCAGACGTGAAAGCCAGTTGCACAGGAGATAGCAGTAAAATGACTACAGGGAAAAATTAGCTGACACAGAATGGAGTGGAAGAACAGCTGTTGAAGTGGAGCTGAGTGACACACTCCTTGTCTTGTGCTTTATTTTCCTTTAGAGAAAAAACTTGAGATCCACATGGTGTGAGTTAACTGATTCTTCTGCAATGCCATTCCAGTGAATCTCTGTGAAGTGAGAATCCAAAATATGTAGACGTTTCTTGTCCTATTACCATAACTTTTATTGAAAAAAGGAACAAAATGCCATCTTAAAGTTTTGCTCATTTTCCCTGTTTCTGTGCCTTTTAATTTATGTTCCAGTTAAATCTATTCAACCTAAGAATATATTTTCAGGTTTGGCTTGCAGCATCAAAATGTATGCAAGGCAGAAAATCTGCTTTCTTATTTTTGTTTAAATTTCAAATAGAAATAATACAGACTTGGTAGGAGCTTTATAGATTTGCTACATCAGACCTATATATAATGATTGTCATAAAACTTCAGTTACCAAAATTGGGTTTCAAACCCAATTACAGTAAATTGTTTGTTACACTGTAAAAGGGGTGCATTCAAAAAATAAACTATATATACTCAACATAGTTAAGAAACAAACCCAAAAGGTAGGTGTAGGACATGTCTGGAAGAGCATGGGGTATGCTGGTGGGTCAAAAGTGAAAACGTGAAAAGTACTTGAGGGACTACATTTGAAGAAATAAGGAAAGATGCTGATTAAAGATTTGGTATGTTGATAATAATATAACATGAGAATTGCAAAAGATGAGGCGGATGGATGGAAGGTGTCAGGTAACAGAATGGGTGGAAAAAAGATTAGAACTCCGTGACAGTAACCGCAGTTGGGGATAATAAGATACAAAATGTGAGTAATGATATCGGTATATTAAAAACCTAAATTAATTATGCCTAAAAAATACATTTTTAAGCTTTTCTTTTTGGGAATCCAACCACGTAGATCTTGCCATACAGTCACTTTGGGTGACTTTTGAATACTAGATTTCCACCGAGGCAAGCAACATTGCCAGAATTTTCCATACTCTACGTAATTTTCCATTGTTTCTCCCAGACTTACCAAAGGACCAAAAGGTAATGCCAGTCTTCCATTGATTTAAATCATATTGGCCTACTATGTTCTTCTGGGAACCCACCATGTTCTTGTTGGCAATCTCTTACATAACTTTAAAAAAAAAAAAAAAATCACCCAAGCAAACAAGAAACCAAAATGTATGTTGTCCCATCCTCTAAAACTGTTCTACCTACCGCTGTCATCCTCAGTGTTGGGAAAGGACTGACAACTGCCATCAAGTATCTCAGTAGTAATGCATATTGGTGCCCCTTTGTCCCAAAATGTTGATATAACTTTTATTCGTTCCAACAAAGTAACTTTTGTGGCAGAAATTTCAGAGAACAGTACAAATATGTGCAAATTGGATGTGCCTGTTTGTAATTCCCCAACAGAGGTGACAGAATCCTCCTCCTTTCTCTGGAGCTTCTGTCGGGGCACTGGTCCATTTTTCTGCCCATGTAACGCAGCTAAATTTGACCTGGATCACCAGAGGGCACTGCCGGGTCTCTTTAGGGGGCCATACTGTCAGTCCGTGCCTGGGACATAGTCTAGGACTATAGAGGAGTCTGGATTTTATAACTTATTCTCTGATAATACTGTTTTTCTTTCTTGATCCAGCCAATGATCTGAAAGGAAAGTGATAGAAGATGTGTTTCCTGGGTTTTGGTGTGGGTTTGGTTTGGGGTTTTTTGGGGTTTTGTTTGTTTTCCCCCTGTCTCTTGCCTCTTATCATAGAAGCCTGACTCATATTCCTACTTCAGGCACCTGAAATATGATTCATAGGCTGACACATAGGATCCACAGTTTCCTGGGAATAAATAAAAACGTGCATTTCAGTGTGGCAACTCAGTGCTTCCATTGGACAATATGAAAATAGCCTTGCCTGTGAATAAATAATGATCTCAGTAAAGGAGATCGTAGCTTCTCAATGCTTTTAATCTAATTTAGTATTTTTACACTATTTGCTCACTTTCTAATGGAAGAAAAGTTTCTTCACAAATAGCTATCTGTCTGAGTGTTCAGCTTAGAGAACATTTACAAACATTTTGCACTAATGGAAAAATATTCAGAACTGCAGGTTGCTTTCAAATGTGGCAGTAGTGACAAGGAAGGTAAACTTTCATGCAAAAACGATTGACGTTACATTTAAGCTTTATTATTTGACTTATGCGATACTGAAGCTTGAATACCATGAAGTCTGGCTAGAATAAATGTCTTTTTCCCAGGGAGATTCCTAATGTGGTAGGATCCTTGCACACACTGTCAAAGTTACTTTTGTAGCTTCACTTCAACTAACTGCCTGGAGGTAATGCTGGTTTTGATGTTTTCTGATGTTGGCACTTCACAAGCAGTGGATCTGTTATGTGTCCGTTAGCACGGGATTGTTGGCGATACTTCGGAGTGCAAGGGTCTGCAGAATTAATACGCGCCAGGCAGCATGCCCTGATTGGGCTGGATGGTGCTGGGAGCTGTGTGTATTTGTTCTCAGGTGGCATCCATACGGGGTTCTCATCCCTTGCCTGAATGTGGTGGTCTCATGACAGGAGGCTTTGCTAGGGCTGAAGGAGTCAGTCTGTGTGTCCTGTGAAAGTTGGAATAAATATGGTGTATGATTTTCGAGGGTGTTTTAAATAGAATGTTGTCTCCTCGGTTGTTTAAAAAAATGTAAAAATAAAAAAAATTACATCTCAACATTTCTAGTTATTACAGTAACAGTGGTAGCTTTTACATTAAAAATCAGTAGAATATATTAGAGGAATTAATGCTAAGTGGTTTTCTGATATCAGGAAAACTCTTGTTAGTGTTTGTTCTTCCGAAGAGTACTACAAGACTGAATTAATTTGTGATTTTTTTTTTATCAGCAAGTGGTTATTTAATTTTAACTACTATATGGATTGCCCCCATAATGTTCTCCTTGTGCAGCACAATTTATACTCTGAAACGTTATTATCCATCAAAAACATGATGTTCAAAACCTCACCTATAAAATACTGTCTTTTTCAGTGTCTTTAACTGCTTCAGTAGCCACCTCAGATGGAGAGTGTAAGATATGGGCACAGCTACAAAAATTCAGATTAGATCCACAGATGATCCATTCACTAATTTGCTTTATTCCGCTTAAGTGAAAAAGTCATGTCTAATAAAGAAGTGTACAGTAGGTTCTTTGATGTTAAAAATGCTCATCTTTCATGTCCGAGAACCCTTTTTTGCCTTGCTTTTTAAGCACAATTAGTATTTGTCAAGTTGTGGTCTGACACAAAATAGATGTTTAAGACAGATTGTTTTTAACTGGTGTGTTGGCTTTATAGCATACTTCTGGGGCAGGAGTCTTCTAGCTTTCATATGTTATCATGTATTATACTTAAAGAGTATCTGATCTGATTGTAGCCTGTGAATATGTGACCTAGGAGAAATAGGTAAAAGTCAAAGTTTAAGAAAGGTTAATCTTGCCATCAATGTTTACCTTAAATTTTGAACTTTGTCATCTTTTGACGCTGGATACATTTGCTTATTTTATTTCTCACAGCTGAGTTTCATTTATATTTAAATATTACTTTTGTGATTTATTTCACTCTTACTGTGCTACTGTGATTGGATTACAAGTATCATAGCCTTTATTTTTAATCATTATTAGGGTTATTTCAAATATGGAACATCTTTTTCTTAGTGGCTGAGATTTTTAATAAAATTCAGTTTTAGCCTGTTTTAATCAAAGCCATTCATTAAACATCCATTGAAATCTGTTATCCTGCTCTTGTGTAGCTGAATGTGTTGACAAACGAGGAGAACTAGATATTCACGTATTCAGCAATACAAATACTTTAGGCTGTTAAATAATGTTTCTTTTAAATTTTCAAAACATGCTGCGAATTGTTTACACGGAAAATCATAATGCAGCTTGTGATAAAGATTTGCTGCTGTGCAGGAGGATGTTCTGAGTTGTGTGGTCGTGTGAAGAGGATTAGGACTCAGCCTGGAGTCATCTCGGTTACGAAGCACATGTGAGGGTGCTCGGGACAGTTGCGTTTAATGAAATAGCTTAGGGTGCTCTCAGATCTGCTGAGGTTTGGCATACGCAGACGCTCATGCAAACGTGCTCTCGGCAGCAGCAAGCAGCACAATAAGGTGCTTCCTTCCTCTATGTACCTTGCTGGTTTTATAGCAATCCATTCGGGAGCTTTCCAGCTGAGGGTGCAGGAATTTAGAGCAGACTCTATTAAATAATGTTCCTTCAGCGTGTCCATAGCTATAGCGGACTGCTGTTGTGAGCCTCCCTGTTTCTTTCTCCAAGCCCCACCACAAACACAACCAGAGTGATCTGAATAGAAGTTATTTTCCTTAAATTAATTACAAACTCAATTTAGTTACTGTGCAAAAAGAACTAGGATATTCCTGGCTGTTGATGACATGAAATTGCTGTCTGGCAAATTCTCTGAATTTTAAGTAAAGACAAAGATTATTTTTCTTTACGTATATCTGTAAAATAAGACTGTGAAATTGGAAACTTGCGAGGCAGTCATATTAACTGTTTATCTGCCTTTCCTTGGACTGCACACAGCCAAGTAAACAGAGTTATTTTGAACTATCATGTCATGTTCTTCAGTCGGACACTGTTTAGCATCTAGCTTGTCACAATGCAGACAGCTGAGCATAGATGAATATTTACAGAAAATTTATGTGATTTTTTTTTTTTCATAATCTTTAGACTTGGTATAAACTTACATAAAAGGAGAAACCAGCTATGCAGCTATAGTAACAAAGTAGATAAAGTTTGCTCCACATAAAATTAATGATGTGGTAAGGAGCGGGAAGCAACTGAAAACATAGCATGTCTGGTACTGCTCCTTTTGTTAACTGTATACATCAACTGGTTTTCTCTTAAACCCATGAATTAATGAAAATTAAAAATTACTCAGTCCATGATCCAAGATAGAGTTTTGTTAGAATGACAACTGCATGCTTGAAATACTTACACATCAGTCACAAAATATTCTCACCAGTTAAAAAAAAACCCTTCCCCCTCCTCCACCCTCAAAAAAAAAAAAAAAAAAAAGCCCAACCCCAAAGCCAAGTATCCACTTTGTATCACAAAATGTAAACCTATGAACAGGTACAAGACTTTATAAACATCTGCATTTTATTCCAGAAATCTGGTTTCTACACATTGTGTTATAATTGTAATAAAGGACGATGAGATTAATGAGCTGGGGAAGAAGCAGCTGGTCAGAATTATTTTCCTTAATACCAAGAAGATGAAAATGGGGTAAAATCCTCTAGCTGTTCTCCTTGTACAGGTACAGAAATTACATAGTAGTATGCTTGCTGTTATGTTCACCTCTTGGTTTTCGAGCTGGCACCTCTCCAGCCCCAACATGGAAACAGAGCTCCGAGATCGCAGGAGTAGCAAAGCAGTTTGTTTAGGCAGTGCTATGGTTACGCGGGAGGGACCACAGCGGGCCCGTAAGGTGGGGCATCAGGCAGAACACTGAAAATTGCATGAGTATCTAAAGCATGGTTATCAGTAAACACCACTTTTAACATTTGATTGCTTAGAACTCCCTTCTGTTGTTTTCTTGGTGTTTTTACCTGATTGGATTTCTTTTCTTAATAATAATTTTAATAGCCTGATGTGTGCACGAACAAATGCAGGAGAACTTCAGTAGTTTCTAGCAGGTAGGGTTTTTGCTGACCTGTAAAATATGACGCAAGAATACACTCCAGTCTTCTGGAGCACGTCCCCAAAAGACCGGCTCAGAAAATTAGTATTCTGAATACATCATGATAATGTTCTTAACTATTTGCAGGAATATTGGATTGGTTAATAAACTCAGTGTTCCTGTAATTCTTTATGCAGGTGTTTCATACTGTTTACTTAATGCTCTTTTTTTTTGGTAAAAATTCTTAAATGAGGTTTGTAAAATCATAAAGCTGCAGTGTTCAGCTCACTGCCAAGATAATACTAAAGGTTACATGTTTCTGTTTATTTGTATAATTTCTTTCAAAAGTCACTGTAAAAATATGAAAGCTGATTGCACTTAAAAATCAGTTTTTCAAGGCAACATATTTAAAAACTCCCACCGTGGCCTAAATGTATGACAGCAGCTTTCTGCACTTCTAATAGTTAAGAGATGTAGCTTTGTAATTTACCTTACGTGTCATTTTTTCCCAGTGCTCATGTGTTAGAGAATTTTTTCTGCTTTTAAAAAATAATAATAATTATGAATTAATAAATAATTTGTTGTAAATGATAGCCAACTAGGCAGTGTTGTTGATACCTTAAATGAAGAGAACCATTCACTCAAGCTGAAAGTGAAAGTAAAATTCCTGCTCTCAGTTTAGCTAGTAAGTGGTTTAAAACACTGGCTGAACTAAACAGCATTTTGGATTTATTAATCAAAATGTTTATAATTCATTAAATTTTACCTTTTTCCAAGTTTTAAACAGTTAATCAGTGATGGAAGAGGTTAAAAAGTGGATTTGAAAATAGTTATGTTTACATAATAATATAACTAATGCTTTAATATGTATTAAGCATAGTTAATCTAATGCAGATTTCCTATAATTCAGAAATATTACTTATGAGAGGTAGCAAGCCTGTCCCTAATAAGTTCTTGATTAGATCCCTATGAGTGTGAAGATACTGATCATAAGTCTTGACACCACTGAGGAATGCATATTTCAGTCTAAAAAAAAAATGAGTTTATTATATTAAGTGTTTCAGGTTTTTGGAGGCATCATTTCTGGCTCTTCTGAATCTTCAGAGTAATTCATCTCAACAGCTGACCTCAATTGTACATTCAGCGTTTACAAACATGCTGGTATTGAGCAGAGTAACTTAGTTTACATCAACTAAATCATGCAGAAATTTTGAAGCAACTAGTAAACATTAAATAACCATCTCCCTGTTCACTGCAGGTAGAAACGAACTGCACAAATGATGGCTTTGTTTGTAGTTTTGGGCTTTACAGATTTGGGCTAACAGTTGCTTTTTCTCCTTGCTGCATAGGAGGCTCACAGCTTTGTTTCAGGCAGAAGAATAATAAACTAGTTTGGCAATCTGAATATCTTTAAGAATATTCTGAATGCTATCTTTTTTTTTTTAATAGTATTTTATGAAATTTATATTGTACTGTGCCATGGAGGTTCAAACATCACCTTTAATTTAATTCTTTGATTTTATGGCCTCTGTATGACCCGTAAAGACATGTTTTTACTATTAGTCTATTGTTGATCATGGTAACATTCATTATATTATTGAGAAATGTTATTTAAATAAATCGGATTTTTTGTTAAACTTAACTGGGAACCTTTATGAATTGGAAGATTATTTCAGGTTTTAAAAATATTCAAAATTTACTTCAGTAATGAAGAAGGGATGATCAACAGTCTCCTTCAGTATTACTCCTGTTGGTGCTTTGTGTGGTATCCTTTCTTTTCTGGTATTTTAAACATTAAATGCATTGTCTCTTTAAAAGAACTGTGATGGGCCTTCCCTTGCCCAGCTCAGATTCTTCTTTGATCTGTATCTGTATCATTCATAGTGACTGTCACGGTTGTCTATAGAGTCTGAATTACTGTACCTTTCTAGTAGCATAAATGCTAGTGTGGGAACTTACCAGATAATTAGAGGGCATCTCGTACCAATTCCTCTTTGTAACCAGTATATATGAAGCTATTCTGAAAGGGCATGATACCAATACCAGCAAAGGTACAATTTTACATTTCTTGTAGAGATGACCTGAATCTGTGCTTAATAGAGTATTTGTTTATTTCTAGGATTTGTGTTGATTTGCAAGAAGATTATCCAAGGGAAAGCTATTTATTCTGCTGAGTTTACTAGCAACCCAGTCGAAAGTTAAAGAAGTAACAGACAAAAACTGCAGGCAAGGAATCCAGACTGGACTAGATGCATTCAGTATCCTGATATGTAAATTCAATCAGAATTTTAGGCAATTTCACAATATGCAGTGACAGGGGATTTCTTCTGGGTGTTTACGCTGTGTGGGTATTTTTCAGTTAGTAGTGCACTGTATATCTTGAAAATGTCCTCCAAAGTGTAATGTAGTTAATTTGAAATCTTCTGTCTAGAATCTTTTGAAACTACAGCACGTTCCCCAGAGTCTTTGAAGCTGGCTGTTGGTGGGCACAGTGTTATTTCCACACCTGAGATGTCAGTTAGTCCATCCCTGTTTGGGTCTTGGTGCAACCATTTCAGTGCTTACCTGTTCTCTCTCCTTTCTTACATGTAGTTTTCATAAGTTGAGGAAGGCTTTTTGATTTTCTATGACAGGTGTGAGTCTAGCAAAATGGTACTGTAAAGCTCAAAGTCAAATAATCTTTAATGGACTTCTGAAATATCATTCAAATTTGAGTTAAGTTAGTATGTTATTAAATTTACCTCTACAATTTAATTTGGGTTTTTTTTGTAAATTGAGCACAGATTAAATGAAATGGTTTTTTAGTGTGTGTGTGTACTATCATTCAGAAATATGAGCCCCTTTTGAAATTACTGCCTATGCAAACATCAGCTGCAAAAAGAACCCAGGATTGACTGTCCATTAGAAAACCTGCCCATTTTATGTTCGGGGTATCTAAAACTTGTATTTCTTTCCCACTAAGTAACCAAGCACTACAAATTTCATATTTGTCAAATTGTTAGTTGTTGTGGGTTTTTTTTAACAAAAACATTTGCTTTCAACTTGAACCCTATGTATCATGTTTCTGTTGAAGTGCAGATATTAAAATTAAAAAAAAAAAGCTTATGGTAGAAGTGCCTGTGTAACTTTACCTATCTTGTAGTGTCACAGCACTGACAGTGTAACACGCTGTGGCTATTTTTATTCTGGCTCATTGTTTGGCAACTCCTTTATATGCTATTTATTGCAATCTTGGATTGCTGGTGTAGACCATGAATTTGTCTTAAGCAATATAAAGTAATTAGTGAATTAATTAGGATTTTCTGTTTAGAAGATACCTAGTTTTCTGTTCTTCCTCTGCTTACATTTCTGCTATAGAAAAGCATGACCTTATGTGGAATTTGTACTGTAAAGCTTGCTTGCCTGCCTTCCTAAATTATTTTCTCATTCCTTCACCTCTGTCTGTGGGTGTATTCTTTTAATTGAGCACCTAAGAAATTATGTGAAATCTGTGTGTTTTCTGTTGGCTCTGGGAAGTTGTAATGTTTAAGAAAATAGGAAACAGAAACTACCGTTGTATATTACTCAAATTACTTTTAAGAGAAGGCACATGAAGCATCTACTGCTGAAAAGATTTCAGTTTTATAACTTAAAGTGCAAGACCGGTTGGTATCCATAGTCACAACACTACAGATGTAGATGAAGAAGGAATGAAAATAGCTCCCTTGGTGCCCTGTTGCCATGGGGTAAGAATCCTGTTGCAATTCCCAGAGGAATGGTGCTGTAAGAAATTGCAACATAGCATTTTGGCAGACGATACTGAGGTGTTTATACATACAGAAGCTGAAATGTATTAAGAAACTTCTTGGTAGTTTTCAGAGCATTTGCTGGTTGTAGTTTAAAACTCATGTTATAAAAGCAACAAGCTGGCAGTTGTATTGAAAATCTCTTAGAAGGAGATATATTGAGGCATTGCTCATCTTAACTAAATCATTAGTTCACCATCTTCCTATAATGTTGTATCAGCATGGAAGGAAAGGTGTGGTAGCACTCTACCGATCCGGTCATGGGGGAAGGGAGGGTGCAATTCTGGTGTCTGTGCTTATGTCTGTTGCGATGTACAGTTAATTGGCTACAGATCATGGTTTGTAAAGAGAATATAGCAAAGCTTCAGTCTGCCGTCTTTCGTAGCAGAGAAGTTGAGAGTGCTCATTAGGCATTCTGAGAGCTTAGTTAAGGGTTATACATTAGGATCATGACTGATATTATTCTCTAAAGAGAGATGATGGCATGTGGTCCTCTCTTCCCTGCTGGGATGTGGTTATTCCAAGTATCGGTATCAAGTATTGCAGCAATAATCTATTTCCCATGATTTCAGAGCCTTGGAGCAGACTTCAGCAGTTTTCTGCTTTTTTTAAGCTCAGACATTGATAATTCTAACACCATCTTCCTAGCATTTTTTCTATGCTGAGACTTACATAGTACAGATGTCTTTGTTGTGAAGAGGAAGTCTGACCTTTAAAGACAAATATAAATCTTTGCTTCTTTTCTGATGTGCTCCTGCCATATCTCTGATTTCACAGGTTCTCCACATGTCTAGGAACAGTTCTGTGTGACTAAACCTAGCCTATTTAAGATGGCTTTGAGACAACTGCTCTCAGTTTCTCCAGTGTTCTTGCTTGGTTTGAGTTTCTCCAGTGTTTTCTTGTTCTTGCTAGAGCTATTCACCTAGAACCCTAGAATTTTGCACCCTTATTAGTCTTGCACTAAACCAGCTTACAACAGATCATGTAGGTTTTCAGCCTTGCCTATCTCTTGTTGAAAACATTCTCATTCACAGCAAGGAAGATCACAGGATAGGTTGCTTACCCAAGTCAACTGGTCCTCAATCTGAGCTGAAAGACTGTCTTTTAGATCTTGAATATTAATCATTTGTCCATCAGGATACTTTAGTTTCAATTTCAGTCCCCTACCTGGCTGGTATAGAGTGGTTTGATTCTCAGTGTTCTTGCAGCCCTGTTGTTCTGCAAGGTGTAAAAATTAATTTAGTGAAGTAGGTAGTTTGAGACTTCTACTTTCCAAGAAAACATGGCTTCCTGATAGCAAACATTCCCTCAGTGTGCAAATAAAGGGTTTTGGACAAAGCACCTCCATAAGCAACTGCAAGATTTTACTCAGCAATCACTGTCAAAATATTCTTTCCCTCACTCGCTTGCAAGGAGTCTTTGTTCTCTGACATGTGGTTTCTCAGTGGCTTGCCTCTCCACGGCCCTTTGGCCTTCAGCGGAAGCTCTCTGTGCAGAAGTTTTTGTGTGGATTTTGGAGGGGGTTTTTAATCAAACTGTGCTGCAGAATTTTCCTACAGTGTCTAGAACTCATATGTTGCGTACCTGGAGACTCCAGTGTCTTCATCGATTAATGTCTGTGTAAACAGTATGTAAAGTGCAGCTACTGGAGGTACTTACGCACTTGTACGAATACTTACCAAAGACAACACAATCATACAAATCCACAAATAATACTGTGTTTGGAAAAGAGGTTCTGCACCTGCAGTTTGTCTAAAGCCCTGAGGTCCACATCCAAGTGGTTTGGACCTGGAGTTGTTCAAAACTTAACTTGCTTTGGAGTTAATTCTGTAGTAAATAGACAGTAATTTATAAATGAAGAAAAAAATTACTTAACCAGTAAGTGAATTTACAGATACACATGTGTATACATTTGTATTTCTGTGCTTTCTGCTCTGGGATTTGAAGAATGCATAATGCGTTTGGCATGGAGCATAGAGTGAATCAGGGAGCATAAATACTGAATGAATGGTATTGTGACACAAAAGTTTCCAGGTTGGAATGCTTAGAACTGACCCTTTTGGCTGACCAAACCTGCATGCAGTGTTCTCAATATCTGTGTACACAATGGATTTATGCAGTGGTATAGATCATATTTTCTGTTTTATTGCCTCTTCCTTCCTTCCTATGGAACACTGAGCTAATACTTTTCTAGAATAAACAGAAATCTAGTTTTCTGAGTCAAAAGCAGTCAGCTATCTCTTTACATGTAAAGTTAGGATGTCAGACAGCAATACCAGTAGGAAAAGTATGTTTAACTGCATTGAATCAGGTGGGATAATTTGGGAGTTCTTCAGTCAGCCCTGTTATGGGACATCTCAGTAGATCTGGTCACTCCAAGAATGTCTTGGGCAGGACAGGTTGCTGCAAGACTCTGCTGCCTTCCATAGTGAAAATTATCATGTTTTCGTATTTCTGTTTCTTTTGTCCTAAATTTGTCTAGTCTCAAATTATTTATCTATTTAACTTTATCTCTTATTCTTATAGGTAGCATAATTTCTTTAAAAGACTCTCGTGAAATCCCTTGTGGAATTTGTGTAAGGAATTCCAATAGACTACATAACTAAATCTGCTTTGTCCTTCTGCTTGTTGATTCCTTAGGAGAACACTAACTTTGCGCCATAGTATTTCTTACTTTAGAATTAAATTTGCTCACATTTTTGTTGCGGAATAGAATATGATACAAAAGTAGTACTAGACTCCTGAGATCAAATGAAAGAAGGAATTTTCTGCCTTACTCCTCTTATGTCTAATCTGAATAAATTAAATATAAGAATTAGCAAAATTCTCGTTTAATAAAAAATATGCTTTTAAATATTTTATTTTTAGTCTGCATGAGAAGATGTCTGGTTTCAGTTTTTCATCAGGAATCCATGGAATTACTGCATTTTACAAGAGCCTAAAACTGCTCGTAATCTGAAAAATAGCCACTGCAGCCTTTAAAATAGGATCAAGGAGGTCTCGGCCAAGTAGATCAAACAAAGATTAGCAAAATTAGGACAGGCTGAGAGAGTTGGGCTTGTTCAGCCTGGAGAAGAGAAGGCTCTGGGGAGACCTTATAGGGCCTTCAAGTACCTGAAGGGGCTACAAGGGAGCTGGGGGGGGACTTTTTACAAGGGCCTGTAGTGACAGGCCAAGGGGTAATGGGTTTAAATTGAAAGTGGGGAGGATTAGATTAGATATCAGGAAGAAGTTCTGCCCGGAGAGGGTGGTGAGGCAGTGGAACAGGTTGCCCAGAGAAGCTGTGGATGCCCCATCCCTGGAAGTGTTCAAGGCCAGGCTGGATGAGGCTTTGAGCAACCTGGTCTAGTGGAAGGTGTCCCTGCCCATGGCAGGGGGGTTGGAACTAGATGGTCTTTAAGGTCCCTTCCCATGTAAAACATCCTATGATCTATGAAAACTGCTTCATAGTTTCTTCAGAGCACCAACCAATTTCTTATTTTAATGGAATGTACAGTCTCCTCTTGATCCATGAGTAAGTAACTGAGAGTTGTACTGGTTCCATGTGGAAAATGAGAATGACTGGCCTTGACATTACAACACGTATGTGAGTTCTTTTGTCACAGAGCCTAACAAGCTAATTTTTTGTTAGCCTTTTGGAAACCTGGTCAGGTATGATCAAGCTAATGTAGTTTATGGCATTCATTAGAGGATTAAGTAATTATGGTCATACATGTAACTGGGTGGTATTAGATACAGAGTCAGAACTGTCAGTAGCCTGAGAGCTAATTCTCATAGACATGAAAGTATCATGATGCTAGCAGAGCAGGTCTTATCCATGAAGTTTCACAATGAATAGTGTAAGGATTTACAACATCGAATGTTAGATAGCTTTCTACTGGGACATGGAGAGAGGAGAAAAAAGCCAAAGGGACCAGACTTTGGTAGATACCTTTGTAAACTGAAGCAGTTAGCTGTAAGCACTGCTGGGTTCCTGAATGCCTGCTTGCGTAGCACTGTCTCCAGTAACAGCCTCTGCTTGGAGTCAGCTTGGACCACCCTGCTTTTCTGAGTGCAGACATAACTCTCTGGGCAACTTGAACATTGTGTTTCTCCCCCCTTTTTTAAAAAAAATTAATAAAACCAACCAAGTTGTTCTAAACACTTAATTTTTTTTTTTTTCTAAAATGTTCATATTTTATTCACTCGCTGACAATATGGTTTTGAAGTCATCATAATATATCCTTGCTCTCTGTAAGGTCCTTTCTGTCAGTTGAATTTCAAGCTCCTCATTCTCCTTATGTTTACAGAATAGTAAGCGTGATGGTTAATTACATGAAAAGGGCCTAAAAATGAACATGGGGAAATGACACTTGACTGAGACATTCTTGCCTTAAAAACCAGTAAATTAAGGAAGAGATGCTATGCAGCTCAGCATAGGAATATTGCTGTGATGTTTTCATAGAGACGATTCAGGAATCATTCAAATAAAGCTGATATTTCTATATACTGCGCCTCTCTACACATTTCCTATTTTTCAATTAAAGTTTTTCTCAAATGAATTTTGAAAAGAAAGCGGCTTTTAAAGATTTTTTTAACAAAAAAACATAGCAAAAAAGGTAAATATGAAAATTCTAGAATTTTTGTGAAAGCTTGCATCTCAGCATATCATAATTCACAGATTCACAGAGTGGA
>NW_010273896.1:0-63884 GCF_000690775.1 Eurypyga helias
GTGCCAAGCGTAGCTGGGACTTCACAGGGCGGCGGGGGTGACGCACGGTCGTTACCGGGGCAGGGTCAGTGGGACAGCAGCAACAGCAAAACTTGGTCGAGTGCCTCCCCCTGCGCCCTCCGCGGCAGGCCTGCCCGGACTGTCAGCCGTGAAGGGCTTAACGGCAGAGGGGACCCAAATACAAACCCCCTCTTTCGGAACTGAGCATACGAACCACAGGAGGAAAATACGGAATAAGCAAACGTCCTTGACATGGGGAAGAAAACCGAATCCGAGAGCGTGCTCCCTCACTGAGCAGGGGGATGATGCTGGCCCTGTGTCAGCTTGGGCTGTTTTCCTCTGTAGAAGGGACTTTGGTTTCATTTCCTCTGTCAGTTTTTGAATGGGCAGGGAAGTTGAACAGTTTAAATCGAGACCATTTAACATGCAGTGTAAACGTTTTTTTAAAGATATTACTTGGTCAGTTTTTATGATTTGGAAATAAATTATTTTTGTGATTTCATTAAGACTTTTATCAGCTGATAGGTTCCTCCCCCTGCCGCCTACTGTCACTGATGTAGCTTAATGATGCTGACAGAAAACAGGGCAAAACATTGACGGTTGTGTGAAGTTGTCACTATTTGCAACTTGATAGAATCTTTGATTTTAAAAACATTTATGCTTATATAAATTGATACTGTTAAAAGATAAATTATTATTTTTTTCTCTGTTTCTTTACCCTTCAAATTAACTTTAGTTCATTTGATTATATTATGTCCTGCCTTATACAGGAAAAGTCTTTCCCCCTGCATACAAATAACACATTTTCTGTATGTGGATACATACGTACACTGTATCTGTATGTGGATAGTAATATTTAAACTTCTGCATCCTAGTGTGGATCAGAATGAGTTCTTTAGTTATAGCTAGTCTAAATCAGTTCTTGAAATTGCTTTCTTCTTATGTGCTACCTTAAAATAGTATTCTTAGCATTGTCTTTTAATAAGCAACAATTTATGAAATTGTTTGCTTTTTCTACATACTTTCTGGTGTAATGATTAAGGAATTCTCATCTACTTTTCTGATTGTGTTCACAGGACGTGACTGCTAGTGAATTAGCAGTGAATCTTAACATAGGGAAGTTTAATCTGGTGCAATGAAGTGCATTTGTGTAGTTCTGATGTGCAAAATCAAGAAGCCACTGGGATCAGATAGGTTCAGTATAAAATTTTAGGTATTCAGTGGAAAACAATCCAAATGTCTTGGTGTGGTAGTAGTACACATACTGTGTCAAAACTGATGGAATAAATGCCTGTTGCAGTTTCAGAAAAACTAGGTATATTCCAGGAAACACTGTAAAAAGGTGCAGGGGTGGTATAAATCTGTCAGGGAGTGACAGATTTATATCAACTTCCTAGTTTGATTCTTCATGTGCTTTTTGTAACATCCAGTATTAGAATGAAATTAATTCTTTTTGTTTCCCGTTATTTGATTTGTAGACTACAGCTCTTTTGCAAGAAGGTGAGGCAATAGTAAGTGACCTTACAGTTTCATTAAAGGAACTTTCACTACTTTGTCTGATTTCCTGTGTGGGGTGATGGTTTCCAATAAAGGTCTTTATAGGCTGTTCAAGCATGCTTTTATACTTTCCAATATTAATAGCCTAAAAATTAGTCTAAGCAACTGCATGCCTGTGGTAGTTCAGTTTGCAAGACTAATATGTATTGCCATATCTGCTAGTATAAAAATAATATATGCTAATAATGCATATACTATTATGTCCTAATATACATGTTAGTAGAATCTGTAACAGAGCACAGCTTTATAGAATATATTACTAGTGAAATGCAGAATAGTAATTAAATGAAAAGGGATGATATTCAGAAATAATTTCTCCTAGATCTAGTTATTAAACTCTGCCTTTCAGAATACAGTTTTCAAAATCCATGTCCTACTGAAGCCGCTTTTGAGAATTTTTGTGTTTAACAAAACCTGCAGGAATTTTTAGATCTTTGCAGCACTAGCTTGGTAAAATAATGCTTTGGCCAGCACACATTCGGTATTGACTGTCACAGTAGAGCCTGAAACTGAGCTGGAAAGAGATCAGGGTTTGTTAGATATGCCTGGTTGTGAACTTCAGCAGTTGAGGTGTTGGCCCATTTTCATTCTTTCTGACTTGAAGATAACGTTTAAAGAGAGGCAGGAGACAACCTGATATTGTTAACGTTGCAAATCACTTAAGCGTGCATGCAGAGGGGTCTGCTTTGGAAGTGCCTTTGAAGATGCGATCCAGAATTGTCGTGGCCCTGTGGTCTTAGTTTACAGTCCTTAGAATATGTGATAGACACCAGCAACCGAGTTTTTCGTGAATCTTCTAAATATGCTGTTGGTTAACATAGCTTCTAGAACTAATCCATTTTATAAAGGCAGTGGTCCTTTTCTTTTGACTTGTTTTACATTATTTCATTGAGTGAGACATGCCCGGATCATCAAGTTTTACACAAACAGTGGCAAGAGGAAGCAGTGATTGTAGTTGAGATTATGCTTTTTATCTGCAGCTAGCTGATTCTTTCCTAACAGTGAATGGAGTGCCTGTGGTCCCTAACATGAAATCTTTGTTAGCTTCTATAGACCAAAGTCCATTTGTGGATGTAATTCTGGTCTTGCAGATTTTATTTTATTTTATTTTTTTTTCCCCCCTGTGGAAGTTAGGGCATGCTCCTCTGTTTGGAAAGTCAGGTTTCTCCTGTTTCATCGGGTTCCTGTTCCTGCCAGGTTTGTCTCAGTTTAGGTGGAATAGTAAATGATTCAGTTCTGTCTTAAAACCTCTTTAGTTCTTTTGTTCAACAGTGTCCCTTACTAACCTCTGTCAGGTGACTGACTATATCATCTGGCAGGGTGCATGAAAAGGTTGCTTTGATAGTAACTCATAATCCATTTCCCCATGGTAGGGGTTAGCAGATGTGTTCTGCATGAGTAAGTGCCTGTTTCCATTCACTGAGTTGTTACTGAGAATTTCAGCCCAAGATGGAAGTGGGAAAAATCAAGAAAAATAAGGTCATATGTTCAAAATAAAATTGGCAGGTTCCTACAAGTACATGCTGTCTTTAAGGCTATAAACTTTTAGTGAAGTTGTATAGATTAATTCAACTTGGTAGCAGCTATTATGATGATATTTGTGGGAATTAAAGTCTTATAGCAAATGGATCAGTATTTGCTCATTAAGGCTTGTGAATGGCAACGCATTAACAGATTAAAAGTCACTTGTGAACTGTAATTGTCATCCAAGTATTAAATTTGTATGAATGGTAGTTGTAATTACCAGAATAACTGTAATTGACCTGTAATAGAAATTGTGGTGGTAATGTGACCAATAATTATGAATAAGAGTAGGAACTGCAGCTGAAAGTCAGTTTATGTCCCCAGAATGAAATCAAAAACCTTCAGGTGCCTGGGGTCTCCAGTTGTTGTAAGGAACGAGTTAGGTAACTTTTCCCTGCACTATAAACATGACCTCGAGACTTGAGAAACCTCTTCCTGTCCTCTTAAACGTGCAATCCAATTGTCATCAGCTTCAGTTTCTTTAAAATACAATTTACATTTGCAAATATATATAAACAACTGTTTAAAATTAATAATTTCATACATAGAACTGATAAAATTTCAAGCTGTGTATTGATTCTGTATAACAGCAGGCTTCTGCTGTCTGTCAAAAGCAGATTATTCGTCATGCTTCTTGCTGTTTAAGAAATTGGGAAAGCTATGATCTGAAGGCATCCCACTACTTCCTAACAGATTTTTGAAGCATGCACACACTCCAGTGAACTGTTCAAAAGCATGGGGTAGTCTTCGTATAAATTAAGTATATCCAACCTTTTGCCACATTTCACCCCTTAAGTAAATTTTCAGGAGGTCATAAATGTATGCTTTTTGGTGGGTGTTTTTTGGGTTTTTTGGGGTTTTTTTTGTGTTTGTTTTTTTTTTTTTTTTTCCCCCAGAAGCTGAGTGATGATGTGGTTTGGCAAACCAGACTGAGCTGGTCAAAGAGCTTCCTAAATCTGAAGGGCTAGGCCTGTCCCATGCACAGAACTGGATGGTCGTCTGAGTTCTCAGTGGGCTGCAGCATGTGGAAAGCTTTCTTCCCCCTTTCAGCCCCATTGTCGCTACTCTGACAGTACTAGCATGAAATTGGCTCACTGAGGGGGTCAAGTAGAAATAGGAGTTGTTGAGAGCATATAGCTTGGGGAGGAATGGAAAGTGGAAGAAACAGGAGAAGTGTAATATGCCTTTTAGCAATGATAGCAGGGGTAGGGTCTTTTACCAATGCAACTTGTTTCATGGAATTGCACCCTTTAGATACTTTTGTATGCTGTAATCAATATTGGAGAGCTTGTGCATCATGAGAAAAATCCCCTTTCTCCTTTGTACTCTAAAGAAGTATGAATTTTTTTGTAACCTTTACCCTTCAGTGAGTACTGTCATAATCTTCAGTCTGTGCAAGGGTGGAGTTAATAATGTCTTTAAACCAGAACAAAGCTTCTAGCAAATTAGAAGGAAAATGTAGGAAATGGTTATTAAGACTCTCTCCATCGTCAAGTTCTTTATCCCTGTATAACTTGGTGATCTTTAATTAAATGCAAATGTAAAATTATCTTCAGTTCGTTGGATGTTAAGATCCTTCCAGCTGCGGGGTGTAGAAAAAAAGTGTATCTTGACTGTCCCACGTAGTTGTCAATGTACTGATAACTCTGGAAATTTTAAAATCTCAAAATTAATGCTCATTACAAGACAAAATTACTATCTTGAGCACTCTCGGATGTATCATATGGTATTTGAGCTGGTGGTAGCAAGAAGCTTGTTTGAAGCCTCAGTAGTCAAAAAGGTGCTCATTTCAGCTGAGCTTAATTGGAAGAGGAGCTAACGTTTTATTGGCAATGCACAAAGACTGTCTTGCCAAGATAATGTATAGTCATTCATATAGATTGCTTCATTGTTTTCAAATCTGTTGCTAAAGTGAAATTTCATAAGGAAAAAGTATGTTTGTGAAAATGAAAAGTGCTCTTCACTCTGGCGAGAAGTTGTACCTGCCTCTTCGCACTGAAGCCACAGACTCCCAGTGTTGCACCCTGTGTAGTAGTCAGACATGGAAAAAACCCTGGGCTAAAAACCTAGTTGGAGAACAAAGATGAGCTTAGGGAGTAGATTGTCTGCGTAAAAGAACCGCTGCTAAATTTCTGTTAATTCCAGATGTACCTGTGTGTATGCGTGCAGGTCAAAAAATAAAGGTTGTTTATAAAACTAAATTTTAGGCCATCTTAGGAATGTTACCCACTGTTGTGATAACAACCCCTACACACTTTGTCTTAAATGACAGTAAGCTGGTTTGGGGAATTAAATGATCCTTCAAAGGTTCAAGTACTTGGGAATTATTCTACGTTTAATGTAACGTTCTCATTTGAGCAATAAGGGACACGCTTCACCTCCTCAATTTTGAAGTAAGCCGTGGGTGCTGCACCTGTTCCTGGACATGGAGTTTACTGTTAGTACTTGCATGGCTTTGAGCACGTCTAAGAAACTGAGTCCCTTGAGGGAAGGAATATTGGTTTCCAGGTTGATGGGATTTGGGTCTCGGGCTGTCAGAACTGGACAGGCAGCAGAACTTGAGTTCAGCAGTGCAGTTAAGCAGTGGAGGCTCTGGGCACTTTCAGCTAGGGGAGAGTTTGATTACAGTTTTGGATTTTATTCCTGTTTTGTGTGTTCTTGTCACCTGTACATCTGCTGAGACTGTTTTCATTCCTGGTATTCAAGATACTCAGTAGCCTCCATCAACTGTTTTGCTAGTTGTGTTATAATATGTACAAAGAGAGTAAATGTAGTGAGTAGTGGGAGTAATGGGGACGTAGTGTTTGGGATTGAGCTGGAAAGTATTGAAAGAGATGCGATTCATTTGTTGCCCCAATATATGCTGCGTGAGGTTCTGAAAGGGATGTTTCCCCTGACGTCCTCTTAGCAAACCTCACTAAATGCTGGTTGGTTGTTACATAGCTTAAGTGCTACAGTTCATACTAATTGAACTCACACATAGGCCTTGTCTGTTTTCCCAGGTGATCTGCACTGTGTAAACTTGAGTCATCATTACTGCTGTGTCAGTTAATTTGATCTGATGATACCTTGGCTTAGTCACAGCACCTTAGGAGAACCTGGTCACTTGTAGGTATTTATTTGGGTTTGTTCCTTCTGGTTTCTTGTGTGTCAGCTGTTTTCCCCAGACTACAAGATGAGATCTTCACTTTCAAATTAGGTTCAGGTAGTTATATTTTCCATTTGCATCTTGGTTTAAAGCAGTCATACTCATGTCAGTTCTTGTGTCATGTCGCCGTGAAAACTTCTGTGCTTTGGATTCATAGGTTGCAGTCTTTTAAGTCGCATAAAAACGATTAAACAATGAAGCTTTTAAACTCGCTGTTCTTCTCAAGGTCTTACTATATTTTGTTAAAAACTCCTTATACCACTTAGCAGTCAGGTCACTTAATTTCCTTTGTTCAGTCTCTCTAACCACCTTGTCTGTTATCTACTGGGATGTTTCTGAAGGCATACAGTTGCTCACAGTAAAAGCTGGAAAAATAAGTTGTAGTAACTACAAGACCTTCATCATGCACATCATGGTGGGAGTTCAGGTGTTTCCTAAGGGCTACTTCCTAATGTTATTTTCAAAATGAAAATTACTGTGTGATAACTGAAGATGGTGACTTATTTCCCATTCTCTGTGTATGACTTGTTGCATACACCCCTTGGTTGGCTTTTTGAGGTCCTTTATTAAGTGACAAGCTGGATGTTACATGCACATGCGTATTCCTGTCTTTTGCAGTTCCTAGGCCATTTATTTGTTGTCTATATAAATAAAGGGTAAAACTGAGACTAAATGATCTGAAGAGGACTCAGGGAAAAAAGTTGACAAATCAATATTCTTACAGAGATGCAAAATCTGCCGTTTAAATTTCAGAAGTTTGATAACAAAGTTATTTTTCTGTTTCTTAGGGTAGCAAGAAATTAATCTGACTAATACATACAGATATTTTCACTAAAATTGGTCCTTTTGTGTCTCAGTTGCTTCAAAAAGGAGTTTGATGTTGAAATGTTTTTTAGGAACAAAATGGGGAAACGCTTCTGGAGAGCAGGTGGATTTCTGATAAGTATTTTGAAATTTTACTGGTCTGAAAACTGAGACACAATGAAGCAACATGTGTGTAGTAGGTGGTCTAATCCATGCAGGTGCTCTGCATAAATTGCTGGTTTAAAACTGACCTTGGACTGATTAATCAGCAGTCGTCTTGTTACTGCTGTCATCTGAAATCAGCCTTGGGGTACCATAACTTGACAGTATTACAGTGAGCGGTGTCAAGAGCACAAACTAATTTCTAGTGCAGAGGCTGGAGTTACACAGCTTTCTTTTCTTTTTGAAACCGATGACACTTTCTTTCCTCTTAGCTGACCCAGTTACTTGGAGTAATTTTCACTTCGCAATATTCTTGATCAAGTAAATGAAAAAAATACTCTTTGATGATGATAAAAATATTTCTCGTGTACTAAAATATCTCTACAACTTTTTCTGTGTTTTGTGAAGATTTTCATCGTTTGATTTTAGATAACTGTACAATAGTTATATTAATTTGTTGATGTTTAATATGGGTGTAGTACTGACATAAATGACACCTCTGTTGTGAAGTGGAGGTGGCCTCTAGGACTGGGGAGAATCTTTGTGTGGTGCTGATCTACACGAAGATGCAATATGGGAAGTACTGATAAGAATCTGAGAAAGCTAAAGAAAACCCGGATAAGTTTGGTAAAGCTTAATTTTCAGGGGCAGAAAAGAGACTGTTATAGTACAGTGTGTTATTATTTTCTACTGTTACGTTTTAGCCAGTTTACGTATCTTAAAGGGGTATTTTTAAATTAAGACCTCAGACCATACAAAATAAACCTATGAAGGAATATGATATTTTCCTGCAGATAACTCTTTTTTGGTTTGCATTGCTTCTTGTACTGAGGTTCAGCTTCAGTATCACTGAAACTTCAGAATAGATCTGGGTTTTAACTTGTAACAAAGAATAGGTACAGATAACCTCTCTTGTACCGTTTTGTTGTAACTAGAGCTTGATTGTCTGGGCTGTTGTAAATTTAATGCCCAAACTGGCTTTTTAATGTCATTGGCATAAGTGATTAGGCAACATACGTTCTAGGCGAAACTACAGCTCCAAGTTGACAAAGTCAGACGGTTTGGTTGGCTCACTGTGCTGTGTGGTATTTGATCAAAAGGCAAAATTACGGGAGTGGATTATAAACCAAGGTTTAGATTATGAAGGGGGAACCTTAGTTCAAATAAAGGAATCTTTGTGTCTCATGCTTTGGGCTCTAAACCTGTCTCTATGCAGCTTCGTTTCAGTAGAAACCAGCTAAAGAACAAAAAGGTTGAGTTTTATGTTCCTCTATCTGTATGGTGCAAGCTGTCAAACAGCAACTGGGCTTGAAGAGAATCTCCATTTTGAGGCCATCTGTGTAGGTTCTTTTGTCTGAACCTGACAAGAGGTCGTGGCAGATGGTGAGGTCACAAAGTCTGGCTTCTCGAGCTTGACAAAATGTGTTCATAAAGCTGGAAGAATACCAACTGTTCGTACTGGCTGAAGAGCATTGTGGCAAAGGACTGTAATAGTTTATGGACAATACCTTCTGGATCACTAAGCTTGACAGCAAATAACTTGTCAAAGATGAAACTAGTTTGCTTCTGTGTAAAGGGGTTAAAACTGCCTAGCAAATGTGTTTTTAACTGTTTTATTTGAGTAATTTACTTGTAAAGCCTCTGAAGGCAAGAGAGGGATGTCAAACTTCGTGAATTTTGGCCAAAGCTCCAGATGAGAGCTTGTGATGTGGAGTTTGTGTGGAAGGAGGTGGAAGGTGGAAGGAGAAAAGGCACGTAGATCAGAATTTTCAGATGCATGGCAAGGATTCAGTATTTCCTCTTTGACATGACAACTGTAGCTTTCTGGCTTTTCTGTGGCTCTTTCTCAGGTTTCAGGATTGCTACAGAGACCCAGTATCCTCTTTCCCCAGGGTGTGAATAGAGCGCTCTCTGAAGGCAGAGAAGAATGCTGCTTATTTTCTTGTATGTTTTCTGTAAAACTAAAAGTTTTCACTGGAGAATGTCTAAGTAGACAGATTTGCATGGTGTTCACATGCTGGAGTAGCTGCTTGATTATGGCTGTAATAAACTGAGGCAGTAGGGATGATAAATACAGCTCATTCAACAGGAAATGGAGAGCCCCGCCAAATTGAACAAATTTTTTTCCACTAACTATAACAACATTTGAACTTATATGATATCTGAATAAACCAAGAAATCTATGGGGATGTCCTAGAATTTGAAATTCTTCCAGATTGTCCAAATCACTAATGCAGTGATGGTAGAGCTTCCCATTGGCTACGCACAATACTGAAACAATTTTTGTCCCTTTTCTGGAAAGGAGGTAAAGACACTGGCCATTCTCAAACTTTGCACAGGTTAAAATAAAGGGGAAATAGAATGAATTGCACTTTGCTTTTGTAGCTGGTGAGTTCTGCTGTAAATAGTCGTGACTCGTATTTGGTAGCTAGTTTGGGCATCTTCTAAAAGATTTTGCTTAATTGATGCCACGCTTGAAAGTGTGAACAGTTCTCCTTCTATTATACATCCAAGTGCAATTCAGATATCTTTTGTAGTCCATTTATTAACAGCAAATAGTACTTATAAAGTACTTTTGAAGTACTTAAATGCTTTTGAAAGTTAATTCTGCCTTTAAAATGATCTGTGCTGCTGGCATTGTTTTGTAACTTGTTTTCTTCTATTTTCTGTAAGAATTCTGGAAGCTTTGATTTTAAGAAGTCGTCACTTTAAGTATCTTTCAGTATACCAAAATGTTTGTCTTTCCCTGGAATAGTAATACTACAGTTCTAGTTATACTATGTTAATAAAAAGGTCTGAAAATTATTAAAAAGATTATTTTGAACTGGAATGCATTTTATTGGATGTTTCCTACTTAGTTTGCTGTGTATATACATTCTGTGATGCTCTGAGTGCTGGAGCCCCTCTGCCATGGGGACAGGCTGAGGGAGTCGGGCTTGTTAAGCCTGGAGAAGAGAAGGCTCCAGGGAGACCTTCCAGTACCTGAAGGGGCTACAAGGAAGCTGGGAGGGGACTTTTTACAAGGGCAAGTGGTGACAGGACAAGTGTAAGGAGATAGATTTAGCTTGGATATAAGGAAGAAGTTCTTCCCGGAGAGGGTGGGGAGGCACTGGGACAGGTTGCCCAGAGAAGCTGTGGATGCCCCATCCCTGGGAGTGTCCAAGGCCAGGCTGGATGAGGAGGTTGGAACTACATTATTTTCAAGGTCCCTTCAGCTCAAACCCTTCTACAGTTCTATGGTTCATACTATTTCCTTTTTTTTACCAAGATCCTTGGATGTTTGCAGTGATGGAATTAGAAACTTTCTCTTTTGTTGGAGGCTAATGGGATGGAGAGAATTGATTCATTTCCAGTTTTTAGAGTCAATCTGCATTAGATACAAATGATTGCATGGTTTTAATTACAAGACTTTAGTACTGGTATGACACACTTTGCTAGCACATTAATATGGTTAGGCCTCTATGTAAGGTGGGCATTTGTATGTAAGATTACATGTCTGCCTATTCTAAGTACCACTGCACATTTCTAGTGTCCCTGTAGAACCTGACTATTGTGAGTATAAAAAAAAGTATCTGTCCTCTGGAGATGCAGGCTTTCAGCTAGAGAGGTAACTGAAAATACATTTTAACTAAGATATTTTATTAACTTTCTTACAGGATGTTCATTTTAAAGATTCTGTGAAGATGAAAAGGGATATCTTATGGTTTTACAGAATATAAAGCAATATTGTCTGACATGACGGCAAAAAATGTAAGTATAATTCTACAACATGTATTATTTTTTATATTGGCATACTGCCAGTCTCTTCCAGCTTTCAGAATTTGAAGGTCTTTTTGTTTGATTTCTGGTAGTTATCCATACAAGAAATCAAACACAAAGACCTTCAAATACAAAAATTGTCTGATTTTTGTATACCACAGAGGTATACCCCATCATCTTCTCCAGTATTTTGATAATTTTAAACTGATTAGAAACTCTTTAAGGATGTGGAATTTACTCAGCTTTATGTTAAGTTGTTTACTGGAACAATGCTTTGTGTTATTTCCTTACTGATCCTTATGAGTCCCTTCCAACTCAAGAAATCCTGTGTGTCTTCTGATATTGCTCCAAACTTACCAGAGAGCTGCTCATTTTGTTGAGAGTGTCTCACCTATGCACCAGAGTAAAATCCTTCTGCTGAGTCTGAGTCTCTAAACTGAAGAAAGAACAGAAAACCAACATATTTCTTTACTAATGCCAGTACACTCTTCATTTCTGGAAGGCTGAGGGCCTTCCTTTTTGTTCGTCTGCCACATTAACAAGCCTGTAGTGTGTGTCTAGAGGCTCTGTATTTGACTCCCCTGTCCTGAGTTCTGGTGAAGCTTATGAAATGTCTAACACCCTGATGTTAATTTTCTGCCTAATGAGCTGTGTTTCCTGCGGTACACAGTTTGTGTGGAGAACAGTTCTGATTAAGGTTGGTGGTGAGTTCAGTATGACCTTAGGCCCTGGGCAGTTTACCTGTTGACTGCCTTTGACAGGGCATCCTGCAGTCTGATTAAATCTGAACAGGCTCAGGAACCAACATGACTAAAGAAGTAACCCAAAATAAAAGTGCAGGTAACCCTAGGATGGTGCTCTGTTCAGTAACTGCAAAAGCTTTTGTGCGTATTTGGTTAGATTAATGCCATGGGCATAGTTGGGTTAAAGTAATTCTCAAGTCTTGGAAATTTCTTTTCTGTTTGTTTTATTAATGGTTTATTTGGTGTGTAGTTCCAGGTAAGGCTTTCAGATATCTTATGTTTGATTCAAGCTGACTAAGCCAGAAAATAAGTTGATGTGAATATGCAAAGCCCTTTGACTGACTTACTTCAGAGGCCATATTCAGCTGCAGTATAAATAGGTAATTCTACTGATGTATGTGGAACAGCTGCACAAATGCAAATCTTTATGGGTTTGACCTTTTATTCCATGCAGTCAAAGGATAAATACTGATGCCGATAAAATCCGTGGGTGTTGTGTGATAGAGTCACAGAGTGACACAGGTTGGAAGGGATCTCAGGAGGCCATCTACTCTGGTGCTTTGCTTAAAGCTCTTTGCCACTTGAATTCGGAGTTGTGTGGTGCTTTGTTCAGGACCGCTCAGCGCTTTGTGTTTTGAAAACCTCCAAGGACAGACACATGACCTTCAGTCTGGGCAACCTACTCTTGTACTGAGTATAGAAACATTTAATGCAAGGCTATCATTATTTTATAAAATAAATATTTTATTGGCATGCATGCTTTGAAATTTTGCATGTTAAACTATGTAAACGTAGTTATCTAGCTAATGTTTATGGGGTTTATTTTTAAAAAATCAGTTACTGTGATGCAGGTGGAAGCAGAACTCAGTTTCCATGTTTGTTAAGTATATCTGTAAAAGAGTTGCAAAATAAATGTGTAAAAACAAGGATGGTCATATACTTACTAAACATACTTTGTCATATACTTTCTATACTTACTTATAGCACTTCTTTAGGAAAGCCCAACCTTAGTCACTCAGAACTGCACACTCAGGCCAATCGTTTCAGCCCTAGTGTTTCTATTGCTGTTAGAAGGCCCAGGGATGCTTCTGAATATGCGGAGTTGTGGGATTTAGTATATATCTACAGGTTTCTGCAGCCTGAAACCTGTTTCAGATGTAAGGTTAGTGCTTGTTAGACTGTCTGAAATATTTTAATGATCTGCAGAGTGAGTTGAGGGAGGGAGCTCTGCAGAAGTATTTCCATCTTTTTTCTTTCTGTTGAAGCATCAAGGAAAGGGAATTTTACAGTACTGGGATTTGGAGATCTTCTGGGAATCTCTCGAAGGGCACATATCTTTCATGAAACATGTACACCAAGAAGTTGTCACCTCTGTGTTCTGAAGTCCCTACCCCTCAACTGGCACACAGTAGTCTAGGGATGTTCGTGTACTTGCGAGGCGTTAGGAACAAAGCGCAGTGAGTTTAGGCTAAAATGCCTTTGCGTCTCACGTGCGTAAGCTGTGTTGAGCAAGCTTATCTCAGAGGAAATTTGTGCTTCAGGCACATGGCAAAACATTTCCATGGATTGAATGTGTAAGTAAGGTAAATAACGTTCCCTGTCACTGCTTTTCCATGCTAACTTTTTGAGTACGTGGTGGGAGAATTATCAAGACTGGGTTCACTGCTCACTTTCTCTAAATGCAGGACACTGTCTGTAGTATTTGATTGTGGAACATTGCTAATGGGTAGTTTGACAGGCCTTAGAAAACAAATCCAACCAAAACAGCTATGAATAATAAGATGTTGGAAAAAAGTTATTAATTTTCGTGAAAATTAGATGTTTACATGCTTACTGTATACATTGTACCCTGATGTAATTTAAATTGCCCTCTCTTAATGGGTTATTTCATTCTTTGCTTATGTCACAAAGTCTGTTTTTCTTGCCTGTTCTGTATTTCAATTCCCATCTGTCCTTCAGGTAAGAAGGCACCAAAACAGTATTGAGAAATGGGGGAAAAAATGGTTCATGAGTACTTTTTAGGACAAAATAGGTAATATGACTTAAAAGAGGTAATATGACTTATTTGAATAAGTCTGTTAGTCTTGATGTTGTAAAGTTGTCACTGCTTCTCAGAGGGTGGTGGTCTTGTCACAGATGATGTCAGATAAATGGCTACAACAGTTCTCCTTTCACATGTCAGTATGGAAGACAGAGTTCAACTGCTGAAGTTGGTCAGGAGCACCTTAAAGAAGCACCTGTCTTACGCAGGAAACTCTGCACAGGGCAGAGAGAACAAAAAAAAAAAAAAAGTTAATTTCTGGGAAAGTTAATTTCTGTAAGAAAAGGGAAGGATTGCAGGCAGAGACTTGCTACCTGAGAAGTATGTCAAGCAGTGGAGAAGGCTGATAAGCTACAAAAGCAGATTGTGACAGTTTGTCCCACCCAAGACACTGCTTGTGATTCTTTTGTTTCTTTCCCCTTACCCCATTTGGAAACTTCTAGTCAGCTGTTAGGAAAGGGGAAAACTCTTGATGAAAATATTTAATAGGATGCAAAGGCCTGCGTGCCAAGTGCTTACTTCATGGCTGAATTCATCTTGCTGCAGATGGACAGAAGCAGGAATCCAGCTCCCACCATATCCAGTAATCCAGAAGCTTTGGGGCAGTGCTATAAAGCAGAAATGTTATGCAAGCCATACAAAAAATACTAAATTATACCTATGGAAGCATTTGCTGGTTTCAGCTTAGGAGTGGTAAAATGACAAGATACCCAAAAGCAGTGGATGGTATAGTTTACAGATAACAACATGTCCTGGGGCCTCTCTGACATCAAAATGGAACACTATAAAGTTCTCATTCCACTGCAGTATTGTAATATTGTATCACACGTTGCTTCTTCTGAGGGCTTAGTTATGATAATTCTTCTGCAAGAGAAACAAGTTCTTTCAGATCTGCCACACTTCTCATTTAACTGCTCATGAAATTCAAGTTTGTTTTCAAGCTCTTCTAAACTTAGATACAAAAAATATAATGAGAGAAGTGCTCCTGTTCATTGGATGCTCTTTAGAAAAGTGTTACTAGGACCATTGTCATGAAAATACATACTTCTAGGCAAACTAAAATTCTGCTGTTAATTTTATATGACTTAGATCACTGAAGTACAAGATACACAAAAAATAGAACGCAAGTACTTTTTTTACATTTCCTTAAATATTGAACCAGTTAAATAATCTAAAACTTTCATGGAATTGAGTGTAAATGTTAAAATTTTCATAATGTCTGGAGAGCCATCTTGGGCTAACAGTGCTTACATATATCATCTTCGGTGTTTCACTGAAGCCCCGATATGAACCAATAGGGAAGTGTAGAGTGGTAAATCGAGAGCTGAATGTTCAGTTGTGAACAAATTGCAGTGCTGCCTTTTGAAGATGGTCCTGGGAATCGCAATTCTTACACTTTCTCTTGGAACGAGTTAAGGCCCTTACATATATCAGTTGATACTTATCCCTGTTCCTTCTCTGGATTAAAATTCTCTCCGATTTATGCTGTTCTCTTCCTTGCAGAAGTAGGGATCCTAGGGAGAAGCTGATACTGTTCTTTATTATGCAAATGCAGCAGTAGTAGGATCCAAGAGTCCTGCCTCTTCATCTTGGCTTTGCAGTTGTAATGCTTTTTCAATGCTATATACTACCCAGTTTCGTAACCTTTCCGAGCTCTGTTTTAAAGATCTCCTCAGGAATGCA
Organism: Eurypyga helias; assembly: GCF_000690775.1. Taxonomy (NCBI): domain Eukaryota; kingdom Metazoa; phylum Chordata; class Aves; order Eurypygiformes; family Eurypygidae; genus Eurypyga; species Eurypyga helias. The sequence goes on from NW_010273896.1 coordinate 15,422, forward strand.
TTTCCAGCGTAAGGAATCACAGTGACCTCTTACACATGAGCTTTCCTTGCCACCTAGGCACCGGGGGGGAAGGATACTAGAACACTGCTGTTTTCCATATGGACCTGCTACCAAAATACAATAGGAGACTTTCTGCATTTGTTTTCATGTCTTCCTCCTCTTTCCCGTGCTCAAATCCAGGCGCTCCCCCAGCCCTGTGCCTTGCCTCTACACCGCTGCAACCTGCGGGGCAAAAGGGAAAACAGAGGCGAAAATGGGACAGGTTCTGTGTGTTTCACGAGCACCTTCTGGCGATACTGTAGTCTACAACACCCAAAGCACTTGGTTGCCCCTTAGAAATAGTAAATGACCATCTCTCTAGTTGGGTGTGATCAAAGAGCACATCTGATTCAGACAACGTTTGCGATCAATTGGTTAACTATTTCGAGCATCTCTACGGACTTGTTCCTAGCAGCAAGGAACTCAGCTCATTCAGGCAGTATTTGACGATCAGGGCAGTGCAGCTGCAGTTAAAGTTTGTACGGTGCTCCTGATGGTGAAAAAATCTTCATAGAAGTAGTTTCAGGAGTCTGTCGCATCACTGTGTGCATATTTTCCCCTTCAAAAACTACTTGCCGAATACGAGTTCTGTAGTGGAACCCAGCGCTTGAATGCTTGTAATACATACTTTTTGTTATTGTGTAGTTTATTTTAGAGTTATGTTCCTACCATTTAATTTGCCTGCAGTCAAATTATTATCTAATTTGAGATGCTTAAAATCCTGTGAGCGGCCCTAGCGTATGTTCCATTATTACTACATACATCAGTAAATTAAAGGAAATATTTGATCCTTGGTTATGATTAGTTTTTCTTAACTTTGATATCTGGACCCTTTGTCCCAATTATTCACATAACTACTCAAATTTTATAATATTTAGAAAGAGATTTTGTAGTATTTAGTTTAATTGCCTACTGCTCCAACAGAGCTCAATCCCTCAGTGTTTATCATGGCTTTTGCCTTGGAATGCTTTGTTGAACAGGGGTTACTAAGGTGGTGCAAGCATAATGCTGTGGAACTCTAGAATGCCTTATCATTCCTAGCTGTTGCTGGGCCCATCCCTTGTTAGCTGGGACCTGAGGGACTTTCCATCTCTTCTCTCCCTCATCCAGGAAAAGTGATTTTCTGGTTTTCTATACAAACTTTACCTTTCTATACCTTGTGTACATGCCAAAATCTGAGGTACACTGTTCTCTGTATGATTTAAGTTCTCCGTCTCTCCAGTAATTTACCATCAGGGTAAACCAGTTTATCTCTGAAGACTAGGGTATGTATTTAAAATGCATCAATAGGCACATCTCCTCAGACCTATAGATTGTATAGCGTAGTACTGAGAATACTGGACACCAGGCAGATTCTGTTGTGTTACTGGTGGCAGCTGCTCTGTTTGGAGGGGACAGTAACTTACACCGTAATAGTCAGAATGTGTTGCTTGGGTCATGTATAGCACAATATCAGAATGTTTAGGGCTTTTTTGGGGGGTAAGAAGTTAATTAGAGTTTGTCTTTATATATACACAGTAAATGTCTTGGATCCTTTGCTTTGAATCTCATGCTCCTGTTAGACTCAACTATCCATAGGATCAAGATGTTTCAGAAATGCAGAGCAGATTACTTTCATAAGACTGTTAGTTGCATACTAGAAAACATAGAATGGTTTATCATATTTTAAGATATGATAACAAAAAATATTTTGTTCAGGTTGGTGTGACTTCCACAAATGGAGACTTGAAAGGATTTATAGATCAGAACCAGAGTCCAACAAAAGGTAAGAGAATTCTACTTGTATACATAGAAAAGAAGCATACATTAACACTTATTTCTCTCTAATATTTACTAAATTAGCATTACTGCTGATTTCACTCTATGTGGTTGGTTCAGTTTTGGGCGACTCGGAATTTAAGTGTTCGAAATGTATTTCATACATCCACACTGATAAATGTTTTGTTACTCACGTGCAAGTGTTGCTGACCTTCAGGTTTTCAAAGAAGAAAAGAGAGTGTAGTAAAAATAATTAGGTGGTAAAAGAAACCATTTTTTTTTCCCTTGTCTTGATGGTGAATAGTGTGCTGAATTTTCTGATTTCCACCCCAACCTTAAAGTTACCAGACTCTCATGTAGTCCAAATCAGAGAAAAGGTTAAGCATGATTTCATGGTCAGTGATATTTTGTGGTACTTCTCTAAGTGTTATGGACAATTTACAATAATAATTATATTTTTGTCCTATCCTGTTTCATCTCAGCATTTCTAGATTAATCACTTTTGACTCTAAAACAGTGTGTTGGCAGTCAGAACAGCTATAGGATTCCAGTAAAATAAAGCTGCAACCCTTTCTCAGTAACGAAAACATGAGGATTTACAGTTCAGGAAATGGTGTGATCAACTTTTCTGAGTAAATACTGGTTTGCTGTTATCCACTGCAGTAAGCAAATGCGTGTACTAGCTGAAATAATGAGTTTTGTCTCATCACAAAGCTGAGGCTTGAAGAAACCTGGTCTAGTGGAAGGTGTCCCTGCCCATGGCAGGGGGGTTGGAACTGGATGGTCTTTAAGGTCCCTTCCAACCCAAACCGTTCTAAGATCGAACACGACAGTTCAGGTGCATCAGACATTAGAGTCTGACAAAATGAAAGAGTCTAAACAGCAAATGTGTAGAGCTACTGTTACCTTCCTGGTTTTCTGAACTATGCAGAACATTACAAACTTGCTTTAGGCCTTTAAGAATTAATTTATTGCACACTGGTGAGATTATTGCCCTTCGTGTTTCATGATACTAAGGAAAAATATTAAAGTAAGCGCAACATTTTCAAATAATTTCTTTGAGACAAGCAGTTGATTTGTTCAGAGAATAACTGAATTGATTAAGTTAATAAAGTATGGGACATTATTGTTAATAGTAATAGCTCAGCCATCCTGATCCCAGTCTTTATCAGATTCTGCTTTAGGGGTGGTAGATGCAGCATTTACCTCCATTCTTCTATACTTTCTAAACTGTTACGCTCTAATGATTTTTTTTGTTTTGGTTTGGGTTTCTTTGTTGAGGTATAATTAAAAATCACTGATATCTCTGTTGAGAAATAAGATCTTGTTCATGCTGGCTTGGAGAATAAAATATTCCATAAAAGCTGGAAAAACTTGTACGCCAGTATCTTAGTTGTCTCTTCCTTTCACTCTGAAGTATCCGTTACTTCCTTCTTCTGGCGCGTCCTCTGTTGGACTCTGGAAATTGAGGCGGGAAGAAACTTCAAACAGGCATTCAGATCTACTGTATTAATAGGGCTTTGTGAACTTCTCAGTTAACACAGTTTTTATTGTTTTATCAGTTATTTAAATTAACTCATTTGCTACGGTAAAAATAAATGCAATTTTATTGCTGCATATCTGGGCCTGTTCATAACATGCCTTCAGAGTGTTCTTAGCTGAAGCATGATGGATTTATAAGCTCAAGAGCAAGAGAGGCCATTTGCTCAAATAAGGATCTTCTTGAAAGCATCAGATTTCAAGTACTGCAAATTTATGTTTAGAGAAGTTGGATTTTTTTTTTCTTTCCAGAAAGATAATTATTTGTAGTGCGTGTTTACTTGTTATTTGCCTCTAGCGCAAGCATACTAGTTCAGTACCAATGTCGCATTAAAGGAACACTTTTCAGATTCCAATGCTGAGCCATGAGCACCCAGAAAATTCCTTGCAAATTCTGTCGTCTTTTTTAATGAACTCTGATTTTTATTTTACTATGAACTCTATTGTGTAATCCTGGTTTTACTGCATTTCATTTTGAAAAATGCTGGACTGTTCTAGGTAAACCCACTGCTCTACCACTTTGCCTAATAATAGTAGACTGCAGCCTTGATCTTGACGCTGTTTCAGACTTCGGGATAGTGTCTTGAAACACTTACCAAATCAGCTAGTGCTTTTTCTCTACTCATAGCTGCAGTCTCATTCTGTAGCATTGGCACCACTAGATTGACTTGCATAAGGGAAGTTTTCTGGCTTTTCACACTAAAAATGCGTAATCACAATAGCTCACTTCAACTTTGTGCTCTAAAATTACTTTCTCTGCATTTTTTCTGTTCGGAGGCTTAATTTTCAAAATCTTTTTTTATCCTGAACCATCTGAAGCAATTACTCTGTTGCTGCAGTTCCAGTGGATGTTTGGCTCCATTTATCTTTCTTTCCATGACCTGTAGTGTCCACACACAACCGCTGGATATTTTCCAGGTTTATTTTGCTACAGGAGACGCTAATGCTCACCACAGACTGCTTAGGTATTGCAATATAATCTCTTAAGTCTTAAAGTACTGCTGTGCCACTTCTGCAGATTTTTAAATCTGAATTACTGTTCCTAAATAGGTTTACAGGTGGTTTGGTTTATTTGGGGGTTCAGTTTTCTTACAGCTTGCTTGTTTCCTGTGTTTGCTGTAGCTTTTTTTGATTCAAGCTTTTTAAAATATTTCCAGTATTTTTTTATTCCTTGTATAGATGATGTCTGGGATAAAAGAAACACTTCTAGTACCTACTGTATCTAAACTCAATACAGATTTCCTAAGGAATTTGTTTTAAATGTGATGATTGCAGAATCAAGGCACATACATCCAAATCTGTAATCCTCATTAAAAAAAACATACTGCCTCATTCTACATGTGCCTAGAAGAAACATCACAGTGCTCAGCAGAGCATTAGCTCAGAATGTTGTTCACTTTTAGTGAACAATTCCCATTCAACAGTTCACTTTCCTGCATTTGTGAAAAATGCCTTAACTCATAGGTAACAGGCTCTTTTGCCTAAAGGATTTCCATTTGGAGCTTGTTTCCTCTGCTTGAAATGAATACTTGTTGGGTCTGAGAGGGAATGCCACATGCTGTTCACTAATGGCCTAATGCCAGGGGCCACTTGTTACAAGGATGGTTATTGGGCAATATAAGTAGTCCGCACAGCACAGTCTGGATATCTCCTTTCTGAAAGCTGATTTTGCTCACGTTTTCACTCGGTCTTGGATGCAGTAGATTCTTACTGTTAGAGTCAAAATGGTTCAGCTATGGCAAGCTGGGCTGACTGTGCTCCATTTCCTTATCTGAAAGTACCTGGCAGACTAGTGATTCAAATGAATCTTGTGGGAGACCTGCATTTTAATAATTTCCAGAGAAATGAAAAAATTGGCCCTGGTTCTTACTCTTCAGTGAATACTCTTGGGTTACTCAATGCAAAAGGGATGCCTCCTCTTATGTTTTGGAGAAGAGAGATGATTATTGCTGTTCTTAGCCTTGGGGATAGGGCTGTATGTATGTGTTAGGTATTCTTCTAGTGCTCTATTATGGATTGTTCCCGTCAGGAGAAATGAGAAATTCCTGGTATGCTCAATATTAACAAGACTGACATACTGTAGTCAGAACTTTGGTGCCTAATGAAGTTAATTGGCAACAACTAGAGTACTCTGTTATTAAGGCAAAATCCTGGTTTAAGTGGGAAGATGTCTATGGAGTTGGCCCATTCTGTTAAAATTTTTAAGTATTATAGTTCAAGTTAGTTCTTGAACAGGATATAGTTAGGTTTGTGAATGAGTTGGATAATGACAGTTCAGTTACGGATTTTGGGTGGTTATTTTAAGCTGTGAATGAATTTAAATCAGACATACTGTAGAGTTCATGTTGAAAAGTTGTGTGTGTAACCAGTAGAATTTAAAATATAACCTGAGAGCCATTCCCAGTCAATAAGTTAATCACTTGCAGTTTTGTAATCTTGCTCATATGTAGTATAAAAATGGCCTAACTGGATCATCCTGTTATGGTAATGTTGCAGCAGACATCTGTGTTGGGTGATTTCTCTTAAATATGAGAATTATTATTGTCTTGAGAGAGCAAAGAAGACAGTTGGGAGGCTGTGTCTTGTTTATAAAACCTGACTCGTATCTTGTCTGTGAATCCTACAAATCAGAGAATAAGGAGTTCCAACATTGTAATTCTGAAATGGGAATCTTGAGTCATGTCCTTCAGGATAGGACTTCTTATATATAGCATTTCTTCCTGCATTTTGATTTTTCTTTTTGTGACTAACAGCTTACTTTTTCAGGGGAAAAGATTGACAGAAGCATTTTGAACATTGTTGCAGGGCCATAGCAAAATACTAATATATCAGTGATAAGATTGTTTGAATCATAAAGTATATACCAGTTGTTGGTGTGCTGATCCTCTCCTCTTTCTGATTAAATAATAAATTGTTCCTCGGTAGAGACTAAAGCTTGAGCTGAAAATCAAATCTTCTCCCACTGGTCCCAAGCAGAGGGCACATCGGTGTCACCACTTGGTCGCTTGTCCCATGAGGCCCCCTTGCCTGCCCTCTGTACATCCACGTCCATGTCTGCGGCCTCGAGGTCTCTGCTAGTTGAGTTAGTCCGATTGCTACCTCATCTGCTGAGTGTTGGAGTTGCCTAGGTGTGAAGCCCTGTAATAAGAACAAGGTTTTGCAGTCAGATATTACTAACAAAATAATTTTAGGAGTCAGAGAAAACGCTGCTTCTCGGCTGTAAATTCAGTGAGATGTGGTGCCATCCGGTGAGTGCTCTGATTCAGCCCACCCGAGTGAGTTGTTACCTTGTGTGGTGACAAATAAAGGGGCAGCATGTCCTTAAGATTCCTTTGAACAGAACCAGATAGAGAACTCTAAATTTGAAAGCAACTGCAGATTTAAAAGGTTTGTGCTTGATCTCTGCAGTTCTGCAGAGCAAGCCGAGGTGTGGTGGGCCGGGGCAGAGGAGCTGCCCACCTCACTGGCCGCCCACCCTCATCTGCCTCTCACTGCAGTGGCTACCCTGGCAAAGTACCCTGTCCTTAATGCAAACCAGTACTGGCTGCTGTGGGGTCTGTGCCTTGATTGGCACGCGTGAGATGGTGAGGTTTCTTCCTTTTAGACTCCCTAGCCTGAGCAAAGCGTTTTCAAACTCCTGGAATTTGTAGGCGCCACTGCCGAGGCCGCACTGCAGCGCGGGGCTGGCTGAGTTGAAGCTGTTTGAATTCAGGAGTATGGCGTGAATGCCAACACTGACGTCCACGCAGCTGGAAGTGGAGAGCCTTTGGCAAGGCAGGTGGGAGGCCGCCCCATGTTCTGCCGGCACGGCTACTGCGCAGCCGCCCTGCGCATGCCCCAGGGGCGCCCACCCGTGCTTTGCGTGGGCTGGCTTGGCACACGATGCCCCGGGTAACAACGGCGGTTGGGGACCACCGTCCCCCACCCCGAACCCCCATTCTCTGGCTTCCCTAGTTTAACCTTAGACCGGGGGCACTTTGTGGGCGTGCTGGGGTGTGTGCTCTGACGAGAGGCAGTGGTGAGGCGGGGGGAGTTCAGAAAGCGAGCTCCTGACTGAGCCGGGGAGCAGGAGTGGGAAGGTCCTACAGTATTGTAGGAAACCTGTGCTTGAAATGGCCAGACTGCGCGTGGGGAGAGGTGTGCTGCCAGCCGGGCCTTGGTAGCTGCAGAAAGGCATGGTGGGAGGCAGTGCCCCCTGCCCCAGTTACAGCCTGGGACTGACCAGCTGAGGGACCTGGGGGTGCTGGTGGGGAGCCAGCAATGGGCCCCTGCCTTGAGGAGGGCTAAGGGTGTGCTGGGCTGTGTGGGGAGGAGTGTTGCCAGCAGGCTGGGGAGATGACTCTTCCCCTCCTCACAGCCCTGGTGTGGCCACACGTGGAGTGCTGGGTGCAGTTATGGGCTCCCAGTGCAAGAGACAGACAGTGGCGAGGGTCCAGCCAAGGGCTGTTAGCATCGTGAGGGGGCTGGAGCATGTCTTGTGTGAGGAAGGGCCGAGAGCTGGGGCTGTCCTGTCTGGAGGAGGGAAGGCACAGGGAAGGACTTAGCAATGTATACAAATACCTGAAGGGACAGTGCATAGAGGACAGAGCCAGGCTTTTTTCAGTGGTGCCCAGTGACAGGAACAGAGGTGATGGGCACAGACTAAAATACAGGATTTTTTTTTTTCTAACATAAGGAAACACTTTATTTTTTTACTGTGGGGGTGACCGACCATTGGCCAGAGAGGTTGTGGAGTCTCCATCCTTGAAGATTATGGGAAGCTGGCCATGGTCCTTGACAGCCTGTTGTGGCTGACCCTGCTTGAGCAGCAGGGTTGAACAAGATGACCTCTGATGGTGCCTCCGCATCATTCTGTGATTCTGTGTGCAGATTCTTGTGACTTTGCTTGTTAAATACAGATTTTACCAAGAATAGCTTAGGTTGGGACAGGGAGGGGTTTAGTGATGTTTTTCATAAACTTGACAAGATGGAATTTGATGAGAATTGTTACAGTTACAACAAAAAGAAAAGCAAAATCAGTAGAAATCTCAGGAAGGCTTGGTTTTGGGGAAAAAAATATTCTTACCAGACTTTGAGCCAGAAAACTGCCAGTTAGAATTTGTTTCTGAAAAAAACAAGATGTCTCCTGTAACAATGTTTCATTCCAAACTCATAGCTGCTGGTAGGAATGAAGAAGTGATATATAACTGGAAAAAAGTCTAGTAGTGATTAACTTGTATTTTATAGGTTTCATTTTTACTTACACTGTTTCCAAGGTCTTGTTTTAGTATTCTGTTAGCTTATTCTAAAAGTACTTGATATACATGACCTGCAAGATATTCCCAAAAGTAAATCACATCGATTTAATACACAGAGAAGTCATCTGGAGCACAAGCTTAATTTTCAATCGATAATGACGTGAAAATTTAAAGAAGTCTAAATTTGTATGTGCCTGTAAAAAAAATGTATAAATGTTACTGAAACTGTATTTTGTTATCTTTCATCTGGAAGACTCTTGCACATAAAAAAATGAGTTTATTTCACAGGTTAACCATTCTACTTGCCTTCTAATCAAAATCTGTTGGCTGACCCAATGAATCTGTATCACAGAATCACAGCATGGTTTGGGTTGGAAGGGACCTTAAAGACCATCCAGTTCCAACCCCCCTGCCATGGGCAGGGACACCTTCCACTAGACCAGGTTGCTCCAAGCCTCATCCAGCCTGGCCTTGGACACTTCCAGGGATGGGGTATCCACAGCTTCTCTGGGCAACCTGTCCCAGTGCCTCCCCACCCTCTGCGGGAAGAATTCCTTCCTGATATCCAATCTAAACCTCCCCACTTTCAATTTAAACCCATTACCCCTTGTCCTGTCACTACAGGCCCTTGTAAAAAGTCCTCCCCAGCTTCCTTGTAGCCCCTTCAGGTACTGGAAGGTACCAAAGGTATCTCAGTGAAGTCACTGGGCACTGATCCACTTTGATCTATGAACACTGCATTGATAGTTTATAGGGTGTGGAAGAAAGAAGGAACAGTTTAAAACTGGTTGACTATGAGTGACATATATGGTTGTCAACTTAAAACGTGTATTGAGGACTACATATTTTTTGTGAATTTTTATATTCTTAAATTCCGTGAATTTACATGGTGGTGTCTGTTTATTGCTGCGGAGGGAAAAGGGAGTCCAGCTCTAGACCACCAGTCTTGCAGAAGGATCCATGAAGGAATATGCCTTAATCAGATCAAATTGCAATCCCGATTGCTTTGGATAGGAATCTTAATTTTTAATACAACTTCACAATGAACTTTGTTTCAGCATGTCCTTTTTTTATGCAGTACCTAATTTTTACTAAGTCCTGATAGGGCTGGCATTTTAGAAACTTCTCAGTGCACAGGACTGCCCTATGCCTATGCTACTGTAATGGAAGCAGTAAGGCAGGTAGCTCTCTTTTAGTCTTTTTTTTTTTTAACACATTTACCATTTTCTGCCTCTCCTTGTGATGTTATCATTTGCCTGCTTTGAAAGATGACATCTGTGGCAACAGTACCAGTTAAGGTGGCTCTGGCCACCTCACAGCTGCTTTTAAACATTGTCCTTTGCTCAGTGCCAGCATAGGCGTGTAGGTGGCTGAGCAGTTTGCCGGACCCAGGAACAGATTCAGCTGGAAAATACCATTGTTCCCCCTTGCCAAAGGCAAAGAAGGCAGTGTCACTGCATAGCCATAGCAATAGCTGTTGCTGTGCTGGCTTGCGGGCAGGAATGAGCACTGCTGATACGGTCTGCATAAACTAATGTTACTAGCAGTGTGCTGAATATGTGATCAGGGCCTTAGGGTATTCCAGCTCGAGGCCTGAAGAACACTGAGAGTTCATTGTGTGCCTGAAGAGATCTGCTAAAATAAAATGACCTAGACAACAGAATTGGGTTTCAGTGGGCCTACACTTGGTACTTGGAGATTCATACAACTGTTAACACCTATAAATTTGTCTTAAATTGAACAGTAAAAGACTGAAAAAGTACTGGTCAGTGTAATGCTGAAGTATACTGGAATATCATCTGCCCCATTTTATTTTGTCTTTTTTACATATCTCTCTGATTTCTTTATTTCTAGATATGTATGTGCTTCTACGGACTATGGAATTTTTAAAGATAGGCTTATAGCCTAGTAAGTGTGTGCAATAAACAAATGAAGAAACGTAACAAGAAAATATATGCATGTTAATAGCATGTTCATCATTCATTTTTTCTGTATGTTTTTGTGATACCGTGGCCTGATCTTGGAGATCAATTTATGGTTTAGTGTAGAGGAGCCTGAGGAAACATCACGTGTTATTGCAAAATACCCTAATGGGCTTTCAATATTTCACAACTCTGAACTGGGTTTTTTACTGTCTGTTACCATCAGGCCATAGGCTGTATTGTTTAAAACGGCTGTTCTTCAATACACTTTTAAAAAATGTGGGCTTTTGTTTCAGAGCTCTGAATATGAAATCCAAATTACCAGCACTTCCCTGGTGTTCTGTCTACAAATTCAAAGACTTTTTCTGTTGACGTATGCATTGTGTGTGACCCCAGCTGGTTGGTCTGTGCTTCCCATCAGCTATGCTTTCCTTCAAACTGGCTGTGACAGATACTACAGATTCTCCAGTTGACATTGTTTCTGATTATCTTTGCAACGAAGCTGCAGACCTAACAAATTTAGTTATATGAGGGGAAAAAAATCACTAAAACCTCTTTAGCTTTATATTTGTATAGGAGTCCATGTTGTTTGTGTGAAGTTAAGCTGTCTAGGACGCCACATAATGATTTAAAGTCAGCATTGTGGGACAGTTAGTGCGTGTATGTGAGCATACCTCTACGTAAATATGAATAACTAGTCTGTAACTCTTTGAAACTGAAGGTAATCTAAACTGAATTCTTCTTTGTGTGTGCAAGTAAAAATATTTAGCAAATGCCATAAAAAATGATAGTTACTTAGTGATCATGGTTTTCTAAACATGAAAGAATAGCAACACTGTTCTTTCCTCCATGAGAAGTGATGACCAAGGGATGGAAAAATAATTTACGTAGAGGCAAAGTACTTTTGTTCTAAGAGAAACATACACATTTCCTCTAACAGATTTTTGTCTTGAATTTACATCAGTGATGAGCATGCTGAGTTTGTGGTGGGTTTATAAATATGGCAGTTAAGGCCTTTCTGAAAGTTTTAAGTGGGTTTCTTTCCCATGTGCTCAGTTTGCCATATGTAAAATGGGAATCAGGACACTGATCTCCTTTGTGCTTTAAAATTACCACCAGAAACATTATATAAGAATTGAGTATTATTATACGAATCATTCTAGTTGGATCCATCTCTGCTGACCTTTTCCATCCATGCAGTAAGATTGCTATGACTAGGAGGCTGGTGGGTCTCACTGGGTTCAGCTTATCACTATACACACTGCTGGTTTTCAGTGAAACATAAATCAGTGTCCTCTGTTTTTTGTCACCAAGTGACTGGTGTTTTTAAGACTTGGAATTTGATCATGTTTACAGCTGCTATATGATCAAGTATGTATAATTAGTTTGGTGATATTTCTGCTTTAAGTTGAATACAGAAATCTGTTGAGTATTTTTTTAGATGATCTACAAACAGTGTGACATCTACTTCCTCATTCTACTTTTTCTAGGCTGTTTTATAAGTAAGACTTGAAGAGATTGTTCCTGTTAATGCTTGCTGGTTTGTAATGCTGCCTGTCCTTCCAAACTTCAGAAATTACTAGCTCTTCAGCAAACAGATGTACCCTAACCTCAAAAATGTGGTGTAAAATACAGCTAGCCATCTTAGCAAACAAGTGCCTGCTCTCTAAGCTGGTTGTAGTTGGGTTTGGGGTCATGGCTTTATTGTGCTGGCACCAGTCCTGGCTAGCTCCAGCTCTTTCAGTGGCAGCTGTGTCCCACAGACCTGGGCTGCTGCTGCGCAAGGGCTGCGGGCAGGACGGGGTGCTCTTGGAATTTGGACTGCAAAACATGTCTCTTGAGGTTGGGGTGCTGGTGTGATCTGTTTGGAAAAACTTGAACTTTTTGCAGCAACCAGGTGAGCCAACTGTCATGGTTGCTGTGAAGAGAGATGGGAAGGTGGTGTTTCCACTACTCAGTATTTGGAGCAGCTGAGGTCACGTGAGTGTCTGGGCTATGACACTATTTTGGCAGGGGGGAGGTGATTAAAAACAAACAAACAAAACGGGAGAGAGGAAATATTTTATTTGTAATTGATTTGTAATCGCTGACAAACACGCAGAGTGCCCTCTTATTGTGAAAAATTTGGTTGCTCTTTTTTTCTGTCCATGGTGGATGAGAGTCCTCACTCAAGAAGAAACCGGTCCCCTTCCATCCTACCTGTGTGTAAAAGTCTACACGTTCACATACATTTATTTGCCCATAAAGAAATCTAAAACGAAGGACAAGGGCAGGGAAACATTTATTTGAAAACTTGATCAACTCTTATGATCATTTTGACACTTCTGCTGCCAAGTGGGGATTTGTGTAGGGTGAGTGAGTGGCTGTGTGGTGTTCAGTTACTGGCTGGAATTAAAGCACAAGAGGATTAGAAGGTGGAGATCTCTTACTGACAGTAACTCTAGCCAGAAAGACTTTTAAGCATGTCATATGTAAGTGACCATCTTTTTAAAAATAAGATCAAGTAATTTCAACAACCCTTGTCTTTACTAAAGTTGCCCTAATGGTGACCATAGACATTTATCTAGGTAGCCTTGTAAATGAAGGCATGGTGCAGTGGCAGCTCTTAATTAGTGTTTTTTCCAGGGCTGCTACAGTAAATCTAGTCGTTTTGGTCATGGGCATTGGAGGTTTAAGCTACAGTTTTCAGGGAGTCCGCGTGTGTGGGCGAGGGGAGGTACGTGTGTGTGTATATGTGTATGCACATACATACAGATGTTAAAAACTATTGCTAGTGCAAATAGATTACAATCTACATGCCACGTGTTGAGAAAGAAAGAAACCATGTGTCAGCGATTGAGGTGGGACAGTGGGTAGATGTGTACACTGAACTGTACACCAGCAGCGCTAATAGCACAGTGCAGTAGGTCTGACAGGTCTCATGTCGTGAAATACAACATTGCAGTGCCTCCCTCACGCAAGCCAGGAAGTGCTGCTGGGGACGACTCTGATGTAGCCCTGGGGTAAGAGAACTGTAAGGCAAAAGCTGACATTTCATAATTTTACTGCACTTTGCCTTGTGACCTTACGTGTTCGGTACCAGAGAAAGTAATGAATTTCTTTTCCCTGGCAAGAAAAGGGACAAGTAGAAATACCATGAGAGCTGATGTTGGAGAAAAGGGGGGCAAAGGTTTCAGCTGCAGTAGACAAGAGAAAAATTTCTACGACAGAACTGGGAAGTGACAGGCACGTCAGTGATGACAGCCTGCAATGAGAGGGGAGGCTGGGTTTGTATGAGAACACAGCACAGCTTAGCAGATCCTGGGTAAAAAAACCTGTAGCAAAAGTAAAGTTGCCAAGTAACTGGCCAGTTTAGAGAACTGTTTTGAGCTCAGAATGTGGACACAGTGTCCATAAATCATGAGTTAACTGTTGTCTTATGCACTCTGGCGCTACCTCACAAAAGGTGTTTCATAAAGAGCAAGGTTTTACTGAGGGGGTGGGTTTGCAAGGGTTTATAACTTGGTTTTTCTAGGTGAGTTAGGTGACTGAGTAAATTATTCAACTTGTTGAATAACAAAGAAGCCAGCTTCTTCCAAAGATGTTCTTGGGTACAGATCTTCTTTTTAGAAAATTAATACTAAGTATTAGTGTTACTCCAGATGCCAGAGGAATTCACACAGAACCTTAGAACACCTTTGTCTCAAAATGTAAATGTTTGTCGTATCTCTGTTCATTTTTTATAAAGGTGAGACTTGGCGTATGTCTACATCTTTTCTACTTCTGTGCTATATAGCTAGAGAAGATCCTTTGTCAAGTATTCTTTTTCTCTCAATTGTTGCTTCTGCTTTGTATTACAGAGCAGTTACACTGTTGAATTTATGATATTCCAGTTATCTCATGGGAGAACATAGCTGTACTAAGACATAGGGCCATGATTCAGGATCAAGTGAGAAGAGAAAAGCGGGCAGTGGAGGAGAGCAGGTTATGTGAGAAGAGACCGGGGAACAGAGATGTCTAACACCACTGAGTCAGCTTGGGACCGTCTGGGCGAAGCTGAATGTTGGCCAACTCCTGAGGAAGGAGAGGGCAGGGCAGGGCGGTGGCGAGGGCTGGTGTCTGCGCTGTTGTGAAGAAACCTGTCACCTCAGATGCCTTCAGTTTCTCTCTGCTCCTGGCAGAGAGTGTTAAGCAGCTCTTCTGGAGCCGGTCCTTGTCCTTATGGCTCATGGCCCCATCTAGATCCACGCTGACTCTGTGGATTACAAGGCAGTGGCAGCTCTTCCTTATTCGATTCTGCCTCCAGACCCACCACTGTAATTCCCCAGTTTGAATAAGGCTGTGCATAAGAATGGGGGAGGTATTTGACTGATCAATTCCCAGCCCTTTTGCTCTGAAACTGTCATAGAGACAGGAGCTGCTGCCTCCACGATGTCTGTAGATAAACATGTTCACCACTTTGGGTGGCTTCTGTACAAGTTTGAACATCATGGGCTATAATGGTAGTGTTGTGTGACAGTTTTGATTAAGACATTGAGTCTGAATAATAAAGCTTACAAGGTAGGATTTGGAATAGAGGAGGAGCAGTGGCATTTGTGAGGCACTCAGCATAGAGCTGTGCTTCTCTCTGTGAAGGCAGGATGATGTAGATCTGTAAGCAGTCCACGATCACAAAGATGGTAAACATCTTGGGGTGAGAACAAGCTGGGTTAGAGATGCATGGTTGGCTTTGTTCTGAGGTCCAGCTGCCTGCTCTGTTACTTAAGGTAAGTTGCAAAGGCATCATTTACTCCATCTGGACAGTGATTGGCTTACTTCACTGCTTCAGTGTAGTCAGATGACGATTGGTTAAGGCTGTGAAGACATGGATGCTTGGTTTGTACGTGTACTTATTATAAATAGCATTTGTATGCTGACTTCTTTCTAGAAGTATACTCATTGATTTTAACTTTTAATTGCTGAGGTATGGCAGGCTGTATGCTCTTTGTCTTAGGCAGAAGAAATTGTTTCTGGAATACTAACATGTAATTTTAAAGGTAAAATAGTGAAGGTGTAGGTTTGTGAGGTGTCCTTGTGACATCTGATAAAAGGTCTGAGGCTGTTGTGTGAGGGTGTGTGTGCAGAGTATGAGACACAAAAGCTAACCTGATTCCAAAACGTTAGTGATGTGAGAACTTGCCAAAATGTTATTCATAGGTTACTAAGGAATTAATTTAAAACTCTCTTTCTACTGCTCTTTTTAGGTAATATTTCAGTAATCACATTACCAGTTTCCAGCACCAACTCCCCAACTAAGATTTTGCCAAAAACCTTAGGACCAATCAATGTGAATGTTGGACCCCAAATGGTAAGTTTTGCAGCTCCAGCAGTGCTACCTTTTGTAACTAGCTGCGTGATTTCCAGTTGGTGTAACACGGAAACGTGTAAAGCAGAGATGTGTGAACTGTGCTAGGAACTTGCAGCTTCCGGCCTCGGCTGCCGCAGTGGCTGAAGTGCCCCGCCTGGATGGGGGGGTGAGGATGCGTGGGCACAGCAATCTGGGCATGCCGGGACTGCCACTCCCAACAGCTGTCTTGTGCATGACCTTAGGGGATACCCATCTTCCTGCCTTTGAGTGGAAATTGAAACAACCTTACCATTTTAACTATGACTCAAAGGTGTATTAAGAAAAAACACAACTCATTAAGAATGTTACTGATCCTCTTTGCATATTTTGAGTCATGTTCTCACTAGTAAACCCCCAGCATTGCTGAAGACGGAGTGTCTCGGATGTGTTGCTAGGGATTTAACTTGTTGAAACTACAATGACAGCTGTGGATGAGCGTATATTGCTGTTTCAGGGGGGTTACATCTGGTTTTGAGAAAAATCCTTGGGTTTGTGGTAGCCAAAGAGCTAAATAGGCAATACAGTGCCCTGTGTCTAGTAACCTGATGCCTGCTTGCCGAGGACTTAGCCTGAGCACAAGGACCATTTCGTGTGTTTTATAAATAATTGTGTTGGGTCCTTTTCACGTCAGCCGTTATCACTGTTCTTCTTTGGCTTTTGTCCAGCTGGACAGATGGGCACGAGCATTACAGCCAGGCCCCCTAAGCGGCCTTCTCCAGTGTGGAAGCTCACCTTCTGAAGGACTAGTCACAGGCTGTCTACCAGAGAGTAGTGTTCCTCATTGCATTGGTACTGATGCAAGTACTGCTAGAGTACGTGCCCTGTGGCATTTTCCTGGAATAGTTCTACTAAAAAAAGATGTGTTTTGTGAGGGCAGTAAATAATAGCCAAGACCAGGGAATAGCAGTCACTTCATGCAGTTTCTGCTCTTACAAGTGATTCTTAAGGCCCTGCTTTTGCTTGAAATGAACTCAAGGTACAGTTCAGGCTCTATAGCAGATAGAAGTTGCAAAAGATACTACATGGTGTGAGACAGACATTTTATTTTTACATTTTTTGATTCTTTTTTTATTATGTTATTTTATTTTGCTGCTTTGCAAGGATAGATTTTATATTCAGAAAACATTTTCTTGTTATCTAGCCATTAGCACAGGCTTCCTAGGACACCCAGTGTACAGCTGTGTTGTATCCCAGACTGTTTAAGAGAACGTTCGCAAGTCCTTAATAGCGAGAAGGTTAATGCTCCTTTGGCATCTCACCTGTGTTAGCAACATCCTGCTGCTGTGAGGGTTCTGGGTTTGTTTCACCACTGTAGGTTACAAGGCCTTGCAGCTGCTCCAGGTTCTGCAAACCAGCACACAGCCCCAGGAGCAGTGGGGCAGGCTGCTGGTGGACAGGGACCATTGGTCTGAATCCCTTGGGGTACAGCTGTGCCAAGAATGCAGTCAGCGCAGTCTGCGGCCTCGACCTGTGTGGATGGCTGTTTGGTACAGTTTCTTTGGATTCAGTCTGTAGGTGTAAATTTAACTGCATAATTATGATTGATAAAATGTTAGTGCTTAATTACAGGGAATTAACACATCCCACAGATGCTCTATTTTCTAAATTAAGGTGAGGTTTTCTTTGTTTTATGCCATGCAGTGACTTCTGTGAATACTTCAGGCACACTGGAAAAGTGTTTGCTGTTAAGAGAAGATGGAATTAGTCCTCTGAAAATACCATAGCATTTCTTGTGAAAGCAAACATTTGGTAGTAGTATAAGTGTGACACTGAAGTAGCACCAATTTGCATACCTATGACATCTGTGTCCCTGCGTGCAGGAACTTGCAGCTTTAGCACAAGCTGCGGGCAGATGGATTTTTGTGCTTGTGCAACTGCCACCCATAAGTGCCCACCAAACAGGGTACTACCCGAGCGGCAGGGGTGCCATGGGGAAGGGGCTCCCATGAGAGCATGCTGCTGGGGTTCGTCTCCACTAGATGGCATGAAGGGATAGAAAGATGCGGGACAGGGCAGTCTCGCAAACATTCAGCATCATTTTGCCACCTCAGTTTATCATAGTGGTTGTCACAATAAAAATTATGAGGAGGTTGGACACAAAATACTCTTCTGTGACACATATGATCAGCAATTTCCAAGACATCAGTAGGGCAGTGTGAAACCTCAGCGTGGAACGTGGTGAAGTGCAGCCCTGAGGAGAAGGACTTGGGGGTACTGGTAGACGAAAAGCTGAACATGAGCCGGCCGTGTGCTCTGGCAGCCCAGAAAGCCAACCGTATCCTGGGCTGTATCCGGAGAGGTGTGGCCAGCAGGGCGAGGGAGGTGATTCTGCCCCTGTACTCTGCTCTGGTGAGACCCCACCTGGAGTGCTGCGTCCAGCTGTGGAACCCACATCAGGAGGTGATAGACCAGTTGGAGTGAGTCCAGAGGAAGCCACGAAGATGCTCCGAGGGCTGGAGCCCCTCTGCCATGGGGACGGGCTGAGAGAGTTGGGCTTGTTCAGCCTGGAGAAGAGAAGGCTCCGGGGAGCCCTTATAGCACCTTCCAGTGCCTGAAGGGGCTACAAGGAATCTGGGGGGGACTTTTTACAAGGGCCTGTAGTGACAGGACCAGGGGTAACGGGTTTAAATTGAACGTGGGGAGGTTTAGATTAGATATCAGGAAGAAATTCTTCTTGGGAAGCACTGGGACAGGTTGCCCAGAGAAGCTGTGGCTTCCCCATCCCTGGAAGTGTTCAAGGCCAGGCTGGATGAGGCTTGGAGCACCCTGGTCTAGTGGAAGGTGTCCCTGCCCATGGCAGGGGGGTTGGAACTGGATGGTCTTTAAGGCCCCTTCCAACCGAAACCATTCTATGTTTGTATGATGTAGGTATGCAAGAGATCTAAAATCTTTCCTCCCTGGCCTGTGCCTGCCATATGCTGGCAGAACCATATGCTTACTGAAGAGGAACCTTATTTGTAATCTTGCAAGAAGTTGACATAAAAATTACTGGCTTGGATTGATGGTTCATTGAAATACTGTGTTACCGAGTCTCACTTACACACTGGTGTTACACCATGGCTGAACTTGGATTAATTTTTAAAAGCCTGCCTTTCTATCACAAAATGTTTCTGACTTCAAGCCAGTGTAGCAGTTAAGTTGATATAAGTTGGTAACGTTTCTGTGCCAGCATGCATTGTGTAAGGCATCCAGCCAGCCAGGGATCTTCTGCTCTCCAGTATCAACCACTAACTTGTACCTGTGTTTTAGTTTTCCTAAATTTCTGATTTGTTTCTGTCAACCTATCCACTTGAAAAATAAGCAAGGTAAATTTCTGTCTTTAAGATAAAAAATATATGTATGTAATTAGTGTCATGTCAGAAGGGATGTGAAGTAATGCTCAGTGAGCTAAGGAAATGGGAAATTCTTCAGATATCATTTTTTTCTACTTTTTTAAACAATATCGATGGACACCAAACAAAGCCTCTGCCATACAGTTACACAAGTGTTGGGTAAGTTAAGTAGTAAAGGAAACTACAAAGTTTAATACAGGAGTTACTCAAAATGGCAATAACAAACGGAGTGAAGTTAAAATAAAGTTTAAAGAAGCAAAATATGAGTACAAAACATTGTCCGAGAAGCTTTGGTATGAATCTTTTATACTGGAATCAAAATAATTTAACATGTGTTTTATTTTGAAGATTAATACTGCTTCACTTTTAAATACAATCTAAATTCTTAGTGACCTCCTTCAAAGAATTAATTTAGATGCGATTTAAAAGTTGAGACACAGGTGTCTTGGTGTTAACAACCATTGTACATATGGTTTCACCAGATTTGAAGGAATGTAAATTCTCTCTATACTGTACAGACTTTACATTTAATTCTATAGGTACAGTGTCATATTATTAGCTTGCTGGAGTGCTTTGAGATCTCGTGAATGCTAGGAACTGCAGGGAATACTTTGCCTGCAGCTCAGATTATCGTCAGCAGCAAAGACAGACAATTGCAAGAGACAAATGCATTGGAAATTAGTCGTTATTGATTACAGTGATCAAGAAATTGCCTAGATGTACTCTTGAAGAATCAGACAGATGTATGTAGTTATAGATCCTATCTGTCATACCAGTAATTATTTCTATTTGTCTAGATCTTGTCCATATGAATAACACAGTGATATGGGACAATTAGTAGAAAACCTAACAGCATTGTAATTACTTTCATGTGTAAGGATCTTCTGATGGCATCTGTTCTGTGTATTTTGGTTGCAGCTTGCATGTGGTACAGAATTACTTTTTTCTTACTATGAATTTTGGGCTGTGGTCACCTCTGTTTTCTTCAGAGAGCTGTGTTTTTATTTTGAAATTTCACAGATCATAAGCACATCGCAGAGACTGACCAATTCAGGGAGTGTTCTGATCGGGAGTCCATATAACCCAGCTCCAACAATGGTCACACAGACACACATAATGGAAGCTTCTGGCTGGGTCCCAGGGTAAGGTTTTCATTTTATTTGAAGATGTTGGAGGATCTGTTCTGATTTTTTTTTTCTTTATTTATACTGTTGTATCTGTATGTTGGCTTATGGCTTTAGTTCTTACACAACTAAAAGGAGTATGCTCTTTAGACTATTGTAATTTTTGATGTCTGGAGCATGGGGATGAGGAAGTACAAGCACCAGTCACTCCACTGTCTGGTTTAATTTTGGCTTATGGCAGTGTCTGTTTCTTTGTGTCAATGGAGAGTCAGAAATTCCTGAGTCCTGTGAAAAGAATCACTTCCCTCTCCCCCCAAAAGTTCATGGTATACCCAAGTAGCTTTGCTTTTGAGTGTATCAGCAGGTGTCAAAAGGGGAAGGGACTGTCAAAAACACTTCAAGAGTCATTTAAGAATAAAGCTCTAATGGTAAATTTTGAATGTAATCAATGTTGTATTTTTATTACTATTTTACAATAGCAACAACTTTTCATGGGTTCTGAGGTACTCCAGAGTAATACGACTCTCTTTTTCTCTTCTAAGGAGATCTGGCCTTTACAGCATTTCACTCGTTTGGGGTTTTTTCTTAATACCAGCACTGCTGAGCTTATTTGTTTCAGGACAGATGTAGTGCTTTACCTTTGAAAATTAAAGCATAGTTTATTTCCGTATCTGGATTAATTCTTCTAAACAGGTGATGAATGTCAGTAGAACCTTTCCAGCTTTAGAACTGGGAAAATGGAGCACCTAGAACGTGGCAGAAATGAGAATATAATAGCTGTAACCTTTCTCCCTTCATGCTATGTTGTAAGCAAGGATTGTCATAGGCTTGTACTTCCCAGTCGCTACATTCCCAACATAGTGCCATAGCGGAGCCATGCTGGAATATAGCCATGGTGGAGCCGTAGAACCATAAACTGCATGCCTGGCTGAGCAGTTTTTAAGCTTGATTTTTTAATAAACACTGAGTATGTGTTTATCTCCTCAAATACCTTTTGAATTCACTTTAGTTTTGATTTTATTTGAAAAAGGATTTGTCAAAGATTACTTTCTTTCTGCAAATGTTGTGAATCATGAAGGCCAGGCAGAAGTTCTTTCAGTACCCAGAGGAGGGAAAAGCTCTAGTGTCAGTTCGCAGCTTGGTAAACCAGAGCCATTAGCTTGCTTAAGCTTCATCTGAACCCAGATGCTGGAGATCCCCAGAGAGAAGCCTAGTTGTAGTGCATCAACCACCACCACCCTGCTGTTTGTTCGTGTACTGTTAAAATCCAGAGACAGTATTTCCAATGAGGCTAACTACTGTTTCACTGATAAAAAAGAGCAAGATGCTCTCCAGACTGACCCGTCAGTATTGATCCCTGCAGAAGTCCACGTGATAGGTCATGTTTTCATCTGAAGAACAAAGGTGAGGAAGGGTCTGTGGGAGTGCTGAACCTAAGTGGTGAGCCCTTGCTCAAGACAGCTCTGGAGGATTTGGAATCCAGACTCCTTGCTTTACTCATTGTTTACTCCTCTTCACAGATTCCAGATTGTTTCCAAAATCAAACGAGCCAAGAGCATGTTCGTGCTAAGGGCTCTGTACACCCTCAGTCAGCCTGGCGTACAGAGCAGGGGCTGACTGGGCCGTGCCCCCCACCCGCCCCAGCTCTGCTGAGGTCAGCCCCAGCTGTTCAGCGGGAGCGGTTAAGCACCATGGACAGAGCTGCCAGACTCGGCTCCCACCATCGCTGCCAGGGGGTTCTGGGTCGCACAGCCCCATCCCTGCCGGCTCTCGTGGCACAGATCTTCCAACCCACCTTTTGTTCAGCTCCATAGCACTGCTGGGGTTTTAGCTTCATTAGTATCTGCTGTGAGCCCTGGTTTTCCAGCTGCAGGGTAACAGTGTGAAGTAATGGTAGTTCTCAAGTATCAGCTGCAAGAGGGCAAGGCAGGTTTGGAATACTACTTCAGAAGTCTGCTTACTGCAGCTGATAAACAGAACTGTACAGAAACTGGCAGTGGCCGGTGACTGCTACTCGTAGGCAAAATTCATTCACTACTTCTTCAGAGTACCTCTCTTCAGCTCTGTATGCATCAGCTCTAATATGAGTTTAGTTGTACCCTGGTTTTTGTTTAAAGACACCAAAACATTCAATCTCCTGAAAATACAGACTTAAGCACTTTTTAAGGGCATTTTTCTTCTACATGGTGGAATTTTAAACAAGAATTTTCAAAGGAGCCCAGCTTCTACTTTTTGAAGGGATTTGGTTACCTAGCTCACATCTGCACTTCCAGATAAAGTGACTTCCCTAAAATCATATGGGCAAAGAGTGTTAAAATTAGGAATAGAACTTGTCTGGCAGTGAGCTCAGATAACCTCCAAAGTCCTAATCACCCTCTCTCAAATTTTATCAAGCTGCCTGTGTGCTATTTTCCCCTTTCAGTAAACATGAAACAGCAAATGTTAGTACCCAGCTAGGCCCCAAATGCATTAATTTTACTGGTCTAAATATATAACGTTGTTTTCATATAAGTTTGACTTGTGTTTTCTTAGGGACAGAAAGCGGACTCGAGAATTTATAGAATCAGATTTTTCAGAAAGGTGAGTATCGCTGAACTTCTATTTTATGTATACAGTCATACCTGTTTTATTTCTTCAGGTCTGCCTTTCAGCAAGATAGGTGTCCACTTCCCACTTTCAGCAGTTCTCACTCCTCGTAAAAGCTGTGTTATTCCTCATAGCTGTAATTACTCTATCACTTCCTGAGAAATATATTTGCAATTACAGATGATACTGGGAGTAGTGAAAAACAAGCACATCTTCAGAAACAGGATTGTTCTAGTTTTCAATGTGACAACTATTTGTAAACAGATGATCTTCTCCTTTGCTTCCAGAAGTTATTTGAATGCATTCAAGGTGGTTTCATTTGTTTACTTGTCAGGGGTTACTCAAATTGAATAACTGTAGGGATTAAGAGTGTTTTGGGATTTTTTTTCTATTCTTCCTTTTCTTCTGTCCTTCTGTCCAGTGTTCTGTCTTCTGAAATACATTCAAAATTTGGAAAAGCATTCTTGTAGCTTAATGGCTTCCTTGCCTAGTTCTGTCAACAGTAACAAGCTCTTTTTCTGTAAAATAATAGATCTCACTGAAACATATTATCAAACCAACTTGTAAAACTGTAATTAAAAAGAAAAGGCACACTACAGCTGAGCTTTTTAAAGGCTTCTGCTGAAATATGCATCCAAATCTAGTTTGTGTGATAAAACCAATTACACCTGTTTTTTCCATTACCATTATCTAAGCTCTTGCTTTTTTATGAAGAAAGTGAATGGAAAACAACCCTGACAGTTCCCAGTTGTTAATTTGGCACAATAAAAGCCAATGAACATGTACTTAGTCTCCAAAAAAGAGATTCTTGTATCTCAGTTTTAACTGTGATGGCACAAATATTAAACTTGGTTGTTAGGAGAATTGAGGTATCTCCTGCTGTATTGCACATAGGGATGTTTGAGCCTTTCTGTTTTAAGCACTAGCATGACAGTTCCCTGTAAATCTCTTCCAGGCACACAAACTCCCAGTGAGGATTTTCCCCCTTTCTGATTGTTCTTTTGTGAAACCACCTGGAGATGAATTACAAATCCTTTTTTTTTTTTTTAAGCATCTGCCCAGCAGTCTATGTTCAAAAACTATCAACGTAGAAATCTCCAGGAAAGGGGAAAGGGCTCCAATGTACATTTTTGCCAGCTTGGAAAGAACAAGGAACTGAATCAAAAAAGCAGAATGGTTTTCATTTTGATTTAGGCAGTGCATGCTGTCATGACTCCTGATTCCCGTTGGAAAAGATAGACCTTTTGCTATGTAACAAAGTAGGTTATTAAAAATCAATATATTAAAATAATTACTTTCCTCCTTCCAGTAAGAGAAGCAAAAAAGGAGATAAAAATGGGAAAGGTCTGAGGCATTTTTCAATGAAAGTATGTGAAAAAGTTCAACGTAAAGGAACAACTTCATACAACGAAGTTGCTGATGAGCTGGTATCAGAATTCACAAATTCTAACAGCAACCTAGCTACAGATTCGGTAAGCAAATATGTGTTGAAATTTCTTATACCGTTACAAAATTGCCTGGTTTATGATGGAATTTTTTCCCTTCTATTTCTGCATTATCCTGCCACACTCCATGCTTTCCTTCATTTGCTTAACTACTTCCCAAATATAAAGACTTACCATCTGAAACTTAAAAATACAGAATTAAAATGAAGATTTGAACTCTGTCTAAATTATAACGTAATAGAAAAATGTGTGAAAAGAGTTACCTTCAAAAAAAGGCTACTCTTGTACCCACCATGTGCAGTTTAGTCAGGCTTTTCAACTATAAACAGACTTGCCATGACAGGACTTGGCTGCGCCGAGGCTCCAAGCAGGCCCGAATCTTCCATTTGCAACCAGACACGCTCCAGGCAGTGTCTGTGGTCTCCAGGCGGTAGCACAGAGGGAGACATCATGCTTTACCACCACTCTGCCTTGAACTGCCGTTTGGGCGTTTTATCTTCTGCCCATCTATGGAGGATGTGTTCAGTCTTTCTTTCCTTGTTGAGTTCTTCTGTTGTAATGAATTCTGCATTGTTTTCTTAGCAGGCTTATGATCAGAAAAATATCAGACGGAGAGTTTACGATGCTCTTAATGTCCTGATGGCAATGAACATCATTTCAAAGGAGAAGAAGGAAATCAGATGGATCGGCCTTCCTACAAACTCAGCTCAGGAATGTCAGAATCTAGAGGTAACGTGAGGTAGATGGGAAGTTCTGTCTAGTTCACAGGTTGTGTTAATGGAGCTGTTCTACTTCAGAAGAGAGGATTATTCTCAGTTTGAGCCTGATAGGTTTTGATTCTCGCCCATTACAAAAAAGCAACGTTTGATAGTTGAATAAGCTGAAAACATATGTTTATTCTTACTTCAGTTTTATTTAGTATACATTACATGCAGTTTAAAAAAAGTGTTTATCTTACAAAAGTAGACATTGATTCGATCAGGGATAACTTTTAAGATTGAAGTCTGTAGTAGCCTGAATTCAGAAGGAGAAAGTCAAAAGAATTTGCGGTGCGGTTACGCTTATACATTAGAAAGATCAATTTTCTATTAATGTGTGTACTTGGAAGTGTTATTCAGAGGAAATTAAATTGAAAACTAGTACATGCTAGGATTTCAAATGCTGGTTATGAATTAGTAGGGAGAAAAAATGAAGTTTACTTATTGGTTATTTCCATTATTTTTCTAGCTGGCTAAGAGTTACCATGTTTTTGCAGGGATGCCAGAATTTATAGGCAGGAATGTTGCCTGGCCTTCAGGCCAAATGCCTCATAAATAAAAAGCCCAAGTTACTCTACTTACTGCAGAGTGCTGTAATGGCTGACTGTAAATACATCTTAATATCTATTACATTTGTGATATTTGTGGCATTAAACATCTTAAAAGGTGGGTGGGATGCCTCTCCAGTGCAAAACAATCTTGGTTTTGCAGGTTCATTTACATCAGTTGTCTTACCATATCAATGTGGTAAGAAAAAAGCTTTTTCTTACCTTTCCTTGTCCCTTAGAGCAGCTTGGAAAATATATCCACCTACGGAGTATGCATATGTCAAACCATTATATTCAGGGTTTGTTTTTTTTAAATCATTACTAAATCTGTGTTTTACATGCATTCACGAGATGCATTACCTTCAGCATAGGTTAGTGTTATGGAACTTGAATATCATTGTGTCATCTACAGTGGTCATATGCTGTTCGGTGTTTCAGGTCCAGTTACATATGGGCAAAATGGAAGCTGGGCATATCTTTTTAAAATGTTGCTTCTTGTGACATAATAGAAAATAATAGAAAATAAATCTGCATGATGTGAAAATCAGAATTAATTTTGCTTTTAAAGCTGTATAAAGTGCCAACTCTTCTTACAGTGTCATTCGGTAATAAGATTAGCAGTACAAAAATGAGAAATCTGTACAAAAATGCTTGTTCTATAGAAACCATGCCTAAATTTTATCTGTAGCATTTATTGGTTTTAAGAGATATACATTTGTCCCGGCATCAAAATGGGGGGGATACACCACCACAAAGCAACATTGTAAATAAAACAGGAGGGTTTAGGCCAGTCAAGTTTTGAAAGACTGCATCATTTAGTTTCAGTGGTTGAATGAAAAGGTAATTTAAGCTGAGTTTAATATTTTGGGGAACAGTGATACAGTGATGGCATCAACAGGATTATGAGGAAAGATACCTTTGAAATATGATGACTGTTGTCCAGTTGTTTAGTGTTGCCCCAGAACACTAATAAAATACTGTTGGCTGTATCTGCAGTGTCAGTAGGCAGCTGGTACTGCCGCTGTCTCAAACAGAGCATATTTAGGTTGAAAACAGGCTTTGCCCCGTAAACTGGCATTAACAAAACTGATGCAAGAAATGGATTCTGTGCTTATGTAGAAAATGTTACCTCTATCCCTTTTTTCTTGCTGAAATCTTGTTTAATGGAGTCTCAAATCAGTAGTCCGGATAAGAAGTGGAGGTCACTGGAAAGATGCAGGTGCTGAACCTGAGCCCAGCCTCCACACGTGTATGTCTCGTAGCCTGCAGCCAGGCCTGTGCCATTCCAGGAGTGGAGGGCAGGGGAGAAAAATTAATAACCCAAAGCATCCCCCAAACAAGTGTTTCATTTGATGCTAATCGCCACTCAGGGCACAGTACAGGAGAGGAGGAATGGGTGGGGAAATAAGTCTCTCTCGTAGTAATTGATGCTTTACTGGGATTCAAATGGTTGATAAAGAAATTGCAGTGTGTCAGACCTGTTTTGTGGAGAAACTCATGTGACTATGCGATTGAAAAAGAAGCAGATGTATGGCAAATGGGTAGGGCTGAAAAGGCTTGTGCGATTTACTTACCATGCCATGGAATTCTCCACCATTCACCAAGGAAGTATGGATTTTTGTAATGGTGCTAGCAGAGTGATGAACGCTAAAGCCTCTGGTTTGGCACAGTGGAACAGACAAGGTAACTCGATGCATTTGTGTTTGTATTTTAAGATAGAAAAACAGAGACGGATTGAAAGGATAAAACAGAAGCGAGCCCAACTACAGGAACTGCTACTGCAGGTATGTTTCGTTATTTCTTCTATAAATGAAATTATCAAGTGCCAATCCAACAGCTTAGAAATACTGAAACTCTTTCCAGATGTATTCAGTTGCTTTGATACACTAGGGAAGAGAAGTTTCACACTTGTGACTTTACTGGATTCTACCTCTTACCCTCGTTTTCTGGGTCAGTTGTAACTGTCGTAAAACTGCGCGCTGCGTCTGGTTGCCGCAAGCCTTTGTAAGCATTGTGCTGAAGCTTTGCCAACATCACTGGGATTGGGAACAACTCAGGAGTCCCCTTTGCTGACTCCAAGTCCCCCCAGAGTTACCTGTGCTGAGAGTTGGTAAAATTGCAAAATTTCTTGCAAAATTCCCAATTCTAAACTATGAAATTTACAACTGAACTTGTGTAAGTATGTAGAGAGTTGTCTGGGGGGAGATAGGTATTTCTGGATACTAAGAGTGGAAGGCTGGCAAATCCAGCTCTCTTACATTCTGACATGCACCTTTGAGATGACTTGAGTTTTGGCTTTACAAAGTAAAATTTTGCAAATACAGTTATGAGCATTCTTAAGTGTTTTGGTCTGTGCAGACTTTCAGTAATTGAAGTGCAATCCAACTTCTGTGTGGTCACAGGCAATAAGGCTGTATTTTTCCTCCTAGTGCCACTATATTGATAGAATTTTCATGAAATTAGATAGATATGCTGTGAAACGTTTAAATATCTGATGTTTCTCCTGTTTTTTCATCACCAAAAACTGCTTCCCTACTTTGGGCACAATTCTGATTCTTTCTGTCTGACCTAATAAATTAACGGTTTGAAATTACAACATGAAATTATCTTGGTGAAAATAAGACAACTCAGGCCCTCTTAACTATTAGTCTAAAGATGACAAGAGTTGCACCCCCTTACTATCTACAGCTGTCCTTACTTCCTCGATTATGTTCACTGGCAAACGGTTTACCAGTCCTTTGTGATTCTGCCTTCCCCTTAAGTGGAGTAAGTAGTGCCTCAGAGTGACTTCCAATCCCTCAAAGAGCATTTCCTAAACAGACACATTTGCACACATGCAGACAGATTCAAGAATTCAGTGGAGAGCGAGGGGTGTCACAAACAGCACCTTTTCAGGGAACTTTAGAGGAGAATTTCAAAACTAATTCCTTTGAGGAGAGGAGATGGTGGTGGATGAGAGGGAGAGGAGAATATGGACCACGGGAAGTGGGGGAACACTCTAATTTCTGTTAACTTCTGTTTCAGTGTAACCAGCTCCTGGTCTGAGGTAATTATGCATATAAAATAATAGAGAAGACCTCTGACTCCAGCGCCTTTTCAGAAGGAACAGGGCAGCACTCTCCATTCTCCACCAGCTGTTACTTCTCCTTTCCCATTTTTTCTGCAGGGACTGTGAGGGGGGCATAGCCGTTAGGGTACATGTGCAAAAATAGCATTTAACTTGTGTTCCTGGTGAGCTTCACTAGTGCAAAGGGGAAGTCAGGCCACAACTTACTTGTTGACAGAGAATTACTGGAGACACTGAGCTGGTAAATAGGAGCTATCAAGTTCCACTTCCTGGACACACTGATGTCTTCTCTTTCATTATCAGTGATCATTTTTTCTTTCTTTCTGCAGCAAATAGCATTCAAAAACTTGGTACAAAGAAATCAGCAAAATGAACAACAAAATCAAGGCCCTCCAGCTTTGAACTCAACAATACAGCTGCCTTTCCTAATAGTCAACACTAGCAAAAGAACAGTTATAGACTGCAGCATATCGAGTGATAAGTGAGTGTTTATGGAATCAATTTGTACAGTTTTATTTTCTT
The DNA here is from genome assembly GCF_000690775.1 of Eurypyga helias. Classification (NCBI taxonomy): domain Eukaryota; kingdom Metazoa; phylum Chordata; class Aves; order Eurypygiformes; family Eurypygidae; genus Eurypyga; species Eurypyga helias. The sequence continues at coordinate 44,664 of NW_010273896.1, forward strand.
TTTGGTCTGCAATCTTTCTGTGAACAAATTGGAGACATTTTTCCAGTTTACTACAAGTACTTCTGTATTCAGATTCACTACTGTCACTTCAGGGTGGTGTTTGGGGTTTTTTTTGCATTTATTGCGACCGCAGCAGTAATAGGAATAAGTTCATCCGCATTCCTTTACAGCCAGTAGTTAAAACAGGCTGACTTTCACTGCTCTAAAAGCCCTTTAGAGTGGTATTCCAGGGAGCAGGAGAAATAGCTGAACAAAACGATATGCCAGGACAGCACTAGCTTTTAATGAAGCCGTGTGGGAGTGCTGCTGCATTCTTCCTCTGATGCACCAGAGGTGTAGTCAGAGACACAAGGAGATCCACGTAACACAAACGTAACGTCCTAGGGGCAGTATAACAACTTAGGAACTGGTTTTTAATAGCTAAAAGGTTGCACGTAGCTCTTTGAGGGGGGAAAAAAAAAAGGAAGGAAATGGTGTAGAAATTTGAAATACTGTCTTTGTAACCAAAGTGCTATAGTTGCACTTATATTAATCTGAAAATCCTCCACTTACGTACCTCTGCGTGCTGCCGTGCTTCATCCTGTGAAAAAATGGCTGGAAGCATGAGGTGCTGTTATGTTGGCTGTTAATCGGCTCAGACTAGTTTATTGGCTGAGAATAGCTGGCTTTGCTTTAACACTGCAGATTACAGACTGTGCTCTCTGGGATACAGAGCCCAATGGGAACTTCCAGTCAGGTAGCACACAGCACAGGCAGCCTCTACTGCAAAAAAGCAATACTATTGCAAGTTGAATCTTTTTAGAGAATTGGACTGAAGTCCATTACATTCTGTGACAAACCTTTCGGAATACTCCCAGCAGCATGGCAGTTCAGCAAGTTGGGAATTTTAGGATCAATATTAATTTAGCTTAACTGCACCCGTATTTTATAGGCATACTGTACACTTCTCACTGCACTTGTAAACAGTGCTCTGCATTTAGGCTTTAAGTCGTTAAAAAGTTGAGCGATTTCATACTGCAACTTCAGAACTGCTGCGTTGAAGCTGTCAGAGATTAAACTGGCATCTGGGATCTAGAGATGTAGATCTGGAGATCTAGAGAAGTAGTGCACTTCTACAGTCTCGAACTGACTACTAAAAATGAGCATACCAGAATGATTCGAGGTGTTGATATCTCAGTGTATATAACCCAGCCTCAGCATTACTGTCATCTGGAGATCATTAAGTGTACAACCCCAGTTAAACAAGATTTCCACTGTGGTGGTCACTGTGCAGCTGATTTAGTGGCAACAGCAGTATGTAGGTAAAGAGTGCCAGAAACTGTTTGGGCTTAAACCAGTCACACTGATCTGCTGAGCAAGGCAGTTGGTAAAAGTGGTCGCAGTTTGGAGAATCCCAATTCTGTAGCTCATTGGAGAGGATTTGTGCTGCCTAACCCTGTAACTCGTCAGCTTGAATGTTTGTGCTGCATGTGGTTTCAGCCTCCGTTGATAACCCAGTGTTGTAATGGGCTTCCATTTTCCTTTCTTCTCCCAAATTCCGCTTCTGTAAAGCATCAGTTGGTTGGTATTTATGACAGACCAGCAGGTGATGTTAGGAAGTCTGATGAACAGATAAGCTCATGGCGTTTGGCTACTCAAAATGGTATTTACAGAGGATCTTCCAGAATAAATAATTGCTTGGAAAAGATGGTACATAGAGGGGGAATTAGCATCACAAGGGTCAGAGGTTTGTCTCCTAAGTGCGTTCCCATGCAAGAACAGGCTTCATCTGGCCCCAACAGCATGGCATTGCTCTCCTGTAAAGCCAGGAGGTGTTTGGGTTAGTTTGAGAAGGTAGTGGGGTGCCCGGCAGCGTGCTGGGAGTGACATTGCTGAAGCCAGAGTAGAGAAAAGCAGTCTTCAGATGAAAAGGAAGTTAAAAATTGTGTTGAAACGATGAGGCATCTGAAGAAGTAAGTCTCATTTAAACAGGAAAAATGTATTTAGCATATAGGATGCTTTTCTACAAATGCTATAGGTCTTGGGGAAAAAACCACCAGGGGAAAAAATCGCCAGGGAGGACGAGGTGGCCGAGGCGGTGATCCCGCTCAGGGGTGCTGCTGCCCGCGTCTCCGGCTGCAGGGAGTGCCTGAGCCTGTCGGCGTGGGACGTGGGCGCTTGTACCCTGCAAGAGCAGAAAGCGTGGGAAAGAGCGGGGAGAGGTACCCAAACGGTGCGCACGTGGGCTTGCCCTCTGGCCCCAGCTCTTAGCACTGAGTGCTAAGATAGCCGCCCAGCAGAGCATTCTGTGAGAACAAAAGTTGCTTTCTCATGAACAGCCAAAATAATGCTGAGAATTATTAGGGAAACCAGGAAGGAACGCAATGTAAAAGTAGATGCCTATAGTACTTCTACATCTGGAGTACTCTGTGATGTCTTGTTCCTGGAAAAAGTGTAGCATAACCAGGAAAGAGAGACAGGAAGGCAGGAGGAATGATTAAGTTATGAAAAAGCTTTCACAGAAGGAACAGATAGATGGATTCTTCGGCCTAGAAAAGAGCAGACAGTGGATTCACAGGCATCTACAAAATCATGGATGACATGGGGAACGTGCACAGAGAACAGTTGCTTATTAAAGTTAAAATTGAGGGACATTAAGAGAAGATACCAGGTGACAGATTTTAGACAAAAAGAATGTAAGGGGGTGGTAACAGTTTGTGCAGATCATAGCATTTGGTGATGCTTGTGTCAAAAAGGGGTCGTGTCAAGTCTCTCAAAGAAAACACTCAACTAGCTGTTAACGGTAGATAGAAGTGTGGGGCTGCCTGCGTCAGAGGCTGCAGGTTGCTAGAAACTAAACTGGAGAAACAGTTCTTTTAAGTTTCTTGGCTTGGAAACTTGCAGGGGGAGAGAGGTGTTACAGTCCTTTCTAACATCCAGCATTTGACCACAACTCATGGGAAGAGAAATGCAGAGTGGGCAATAAATGCAGCCTTTAATCCTGTAGCACAGAAGCTAAATGCAGTTATTGCTTAGCACACAGCTTGCTGGTAGTAACTCAGCGTGACACTGGTCTTCCAGCCCCCGTTCGTGTAAACAGTTATGTGACTTGAGCTGTGCCAGTCTAGGCAGCAGCACTGTAACTGTACCAATTAAAGGTAAACATCTTATTTTCCCCTTTAGCATGGTTATGCTTGAATAAATATAGCTGCATAGTTACACCTAGTGCAAAGCATGTAGATTTCTAGGTGAAAATTTTGTGTACAGGCACCAAGGACATGACTTCTCCAAACTTACTGGATGAGGTATAAGAAAATGAGTATTAAAAAAACCTATCAAGAAAATCCACATGTGACACCAGCTAGGAGAGCTAGGGGAAGATCCACCAGTGACTTGGCTTTCTTGCAAAGATCCTATCCCATGGGTGGGTTGCGTTTCCAGGCATAAAGGTTTTGTCAGCAGAAAATGAGAACCAGCCTTATACTGCAGTCCCTGGACAGTGCTGTCCAGGCTTTTCACAGCCTGTGACCACAGCATAAGGCTTGTAACAGCCTGTGACCACACCCCTGCTTTTCTAAAAGCTATGTTAAGTTTATATCACTCTTTCCACTTTTATATGCAATGAAAAAACGTCGTGAGAGTCCTGCAGCAGAAATGGCAGGTTGTGATCATCCAGGACTCTGAACAAACTGCTTTGCTAGCCGCATCCAAATGCGTCAAAATCAGCAAAGTTATACCAAGGTGAAGAGGTCAGCTCACAGGAGGAGTGTTGCACAGGACAGAAAGTGAAATGTAAAAGAAGCAAGACCAAAATAGTTATTTTGGTGACAGGGCTGCAGGTGACTGACCTTTACAAATACTGGATTTAATGTAAGTGAAGGTTCATGTTCATTAAGGTCTCCCTTTCCCCCTTTGAATCTGTTCAGTGAGGTAGAAAATTGCAGGCTTTCTTCCTGCAGTGGTGAGGGTTAGTTACTGAGAAAGTGCTATTTAAAACCTGTGGGCATGCTGGGCACAGAAGCAGAAGAGAGAAACCATTTGCTGCACTTTCCCCCCCCCCTTAAGTACCCTTTACAGATAATGAAGAACCTAGACACTTACATCAGTGCATACTACAAACTTAGTGCATACCGTTTCAATAAAAAAAGGAAAATAGGCCAAAAAAGCGTAGCTGTGCCCTTTTCAAAACCATTTCACTTTGACTTTTTACATGCAGATTTGAATACCTCTTCAATTTCGATAACACTTTTGAGATTCATGATGACAGCGAGGTGCTGAAGAGAATGGGGATGTCCTTTGGGCTGGAGGCAGGCAAATGCTCAGTTGAGGACCTACGAACTGCGAAATCTCTGGTGCCAAAAGCTTTGGAAGGCTACATCACAGGTAAGTTAGATGAGACTTTCAAATATCGTTCCTGATCCAATTCCTAACATGAGTTATCTGAAGCAGAGTGAATGATACTAACCCACACGGGCATGTAACAGGTGAGGTTGTATGTGAGCTAGCAGGGTTGGCACATAAATGGTTTATGGTTGATTTTGGAAGGTTGATCATAGTTGTCCTGTAAATCTGATTCACACTAATTCATAACAACAAATTTCTGCGTGAGCTGCATTATGAAGAAATTGTTTCTTAAATAACTTAACTGACACCAAGAACAGATTGTCATGGGTTAGTATTTTCAATAACTGTGGATGCATGGAGGAGGAGACTGGAAGAAGGCAGCTTTTCCTAAGTTGAGGAGGAAAAGGAAAGAAAGAGCATCTTGAACTGGTGAAATGTGATTCATACGTGACCCAGCTGCATTCACATTTTACTTTCCCTGAGGCAGGTGAGTTCCACAAAGAATTCTCCATATCCCTGTCCCTGCAGACGGGCTCAGTGTACTCTTGATACATGGATGGCAAGCTGTCCTGTGTCCAGTCATTTCCACTCTTCTTAAGACAAGAAACAGTGATGCTTAGGTAAAACGCAGGGCCAGCAGGTGCCATCTGAGAGCTGAGCTTCTCCGAATAAAGCCAGAGGCTCTGAAGAGTTCCAGGACAGGTGTCCCACCCAGGGACACTGTTTGAACAGGTCATGCTCAAAGAGACTCAGACCTACCTCTCCTTCAGTCTTGCATCAGTGGGCTAGAGCTGCTAAAATCTGTAGCCACGTCCTTCAGCTCCTGTCAGCCGTGCTCTGCCCAGAGCTTGAGCTTGGCCCAGTGTTTTCTGGAGGGACTTGGTCTGTATGGGAAGTGTCAGCCAGGGAGCTACAGTGTGCAGACCTTCCCTTTTGAGGGAGGGTGGAACAAAGCCATTGCCCTGACTTGTCTACTGCTTATTTAAACTACAGCAGCGTCAAGCTCTTTCACACAGGCAGTTGGAAACTCCAAACATTCTACTTTCTTTTTCTTTTAAAGTTGATTCCCTTCTGTCGGCAACATTTCATCTTTGTGTCAGGATCTTGTAAATGCAGGCTTTGTATTAAAAATGCTATTTTGTTTTGCTACAAAAAATAATAGTTAAGTAGTCAGGAAGCTGAAGACGTTTTTGTATTCGTCATTATACCCTGTGAGAGAATTCAGAACCAAGAGTTTCTTCAAGCCTGTGATGTCAAAACACTGCTGGATGTAAATTAAAATTCAGTTACCTTCGCAAAAATTAGTACATTTTAAGTGGCTTAACATTTCCAACTACATCAAATAGGCTTATGTTTATCAACACTAGTTTGTGTTTTCCTGGTCCCCTTGTCCTGTGGGCTTCAAAACTAAGATTTCGTATTTTAATTTCAGTCAGTTTTAAAGTTACACACCAAGTCTTTAAAAGGCTGCAGTGGTGCCAAAAAGAGAACTTGAAAGACACCTTGATTTGTTCCTTGCAGATTCATTCAACTAAAAATTATTCACCACCTGATTTACCACCAGTGTAAAAAAGGGGAAAGGAGCAGAACCCACATCTTTCAGCAGTGTTGGCACTCTTCAAGTGCCAACTTAATTGCTCCCATGTATCAAGGAGCAAACTAAAATTACTATTTCATTTCAGACTCCCATTAATTTATCTTCAGAGCATGGGTTTCCCTTACATTTGCAAAACAAGCCCTATTTACTGAGTAAAACCAGCTTTTGAAGTTTAAGCAATAAAACTACATGTCTAAACTAGTGATTAGTAGTTCATTTTAGCTTCTTTTGAAAAAAAAAAAAATTCACACCAGTGTACTGCTGGTGAGGTTTTTTTATTGGAAGCATTAAAGGCAAAACCATGATGTTCCTGTGCAAGTGAGAAACAAGTAGCTCTCTGTTCCGAAGAAACTAAACAAAAAAAGACCAACCTAGATTCTAAGACTGCGTATTCAAGAATGTTGTGGTTAGGGTTATTTCCCTAGTACCAGATGAGCAGCCAGAAACCTATCTAGAATTTTAATTGTAAGAAATGTGTTGATTGTAGTGTTTACTCAGAATGCATTGAGGCAAGTTATGTGCTCTTCAGAATCGGGTTACATTCAGCTGTTTCAGCCTCTGAAAAAATGATTCCAGAAACGTTGTTGCTAGAGTATGTACATTTATGGTAGGGGTTTCTACCGTCTGTTGCTTGCTACTTGATGACACAACACAAATCTACAGTTAAGGCTACGGATTGCATAGTAGAGGTTTCAAATGGCAGTAACTGGCAAATCAGGGAAACATTTAAATGTTTTGCACAATACTTGAAAAGCCAGCATTTGCCTGATTACGTATCTTAAGTATAACTTCCCCTGCTGTACAAACTCAGCTGCTGCACAAACCAGTCCTGTGGCACTATGTCCAAGTAGGTTAAGTCATTTCCTGTACCGTGTTAGTTTGACCTTAGCCTGGTCATCCTTTTTTCAGATCATTACTGACTTCCAAACACTAACAACAGTTTCTATTGTAATGCTTGCCAATGGGACTGGAGCAACAGTTGGAAGAATCCAAGTCTAAACCAGTTCAATGAAGAAATTTAAATTTACCAGAAAAAAAAAGAGATCTTGGACTGTCTCAGCTTTTAAAAAAAAAAAAAAAAAAAAAAAAGAGAAATCTTGGACTGTCTCAGCTTTAAAAAAAAAAAAAACCAAAAGTAATTTCTAGTTGCATTAAACATGCTAAATAATTTGCCTGGAACTGCTGAACTTGCGTTGTGTGCATCAAAACCTTAGTAATGTGTTTTCTTTGCAGGAAGATCATGTGGTCTAGCCATTCTTAAAATTCCCAAATTGGATACAAGTAGTGTCTTCTAGGTTTTCTATGGCTTTTGTGATGTTTTAACAAAAATTGTTGGGTTTAATATGTATTTTAAGTACTACACTGGCAAGATCTTTGGGTGCCTGGCTGCACTGAGATCAGCAGAAGCTAAGGCTTAATAAAACCATACATAAAAATATTACGTATATGTTAAATGATGTTTGTAACACATTTTTCTGTTGTTCAACTGACGTAATTGATGTAGACTTCTAAAAGTGACGTGATTTGACCTAACTTTTTCTTGTTTCCCAGAGGGAGCAAGAGTAGAGGGTGTACAGCAGCTTAACCATAGCCTAGAGTAAAAGTTAAAGTGTTGCTTAGCTAAGTCGTTAATCCAGAAACAGCGACGGATGTACAGCACACTGCACTACAACCACCGTATTGACTGCGGAAGGAGCAGGCTTCTAACACAATGCTCGCACCAGCTTAAGACGGCACCCCAGGGTCACCAGCCTCATTTCACACTGCTGCATTTTGACACGGTTACTTCCCTCTACCCCCTCGAGAGCTGGCTCGGGGTACTAAACTGCGGGCTTTTTATCTGGGAGGGGAAATTCTGAGAGTGTAGCACGTAGAACTACCTAGCTAAGGGCTGAAACCAGAACAAGGGGAAAGGAGGGACTGAGACTGCTGGATGAACAGAAATACACCGTTGACTGAGACAAGCATAAACTCTTGTAGAACCATATCCACACTAACATCCTGTGCCTTTTAAGCCACGCATAGAGACTCCAGGCAGTTAGTGCAAAATCAAGTCCTGCCTTTGTCAGCTGAGTCCTTGCTCCTAGAAAGAAGACTACAGATAAAAAGGCAGGAAATAAAAACTCGGAAGCACTAATAGTCATGGTAACCCCAACCCATTTGTATGTATCCCCCTAAGGCGGTGGGCAGAGAAAGTGCTGCAGTTTAGGACCTCTAGATTCCACCGCTTCTTTATTCTTCTCTGTCCTCTGCAATCTACTTGCATACCGAGCCTTGACTGGAAAACCGGCTGGAGTTGGAATAAAGAGATGAGAGTACCCGTTGGATGAATGAGCTTGCTCAGCTGTCAGCAGTAAGCCCAAGCAGCACTTTCACTTTTGCGTTAACTGCTAGAGGCTATGGAGAGCATTCAAAAAATCTACCAAGTCCATCTCCTGCAGGAGAGGCCTGGTACATAAGGTTGGCCTGGACCACCTTGGGAAGCTTTTTCCAAGCTACTTTCCCTGGTTCATAAGTGTAGCTATTAGTAACTTCTCTATTCTGCTACAAGTAGTAAGTCTTCTCGTTGTAGGCAGAATTCTATTCAGCAGTTTCCAGACAGGAAACAGTTTCTTAAACTCTCCAAGTCCATCTCCTGCAGGAGAGGCCTGGTACATAAGGTTGGCCTGGACCACCTTGGGAAGCTTTTTCCAAGCTACTTTCCCTGGTTCATAAGTGTAGCTATTAGTAACTTCTCTATTCTGCTACAAGTAGTAAGTCTTCTCGTTGTAGGCAGAATTCTATTCAGCAGTTTCCAGACAGGAAACAGTTTCTTAAACTCTCCATCTTTCACAAACTTCCTCTTTGCCCTGACTCCTCAGAACCCACTGGAAAACAGAATTTAGAAATACACGGCAAGGGAAGTACAAGGCAGAGATCTGCATCTATGAACCTTCTTTCTGCATGATGTGTAAAACCCATACTTGCTTTCACCACCTTCTTCAAAACTAAAAGCTAACTAGTCATTATCCCCAAATGTTAATAAAATGTGTGATTACTAGCAGCGACTTGTTACTCGTCCGGAATATTAAGCAAGTACCCACAGGTACACCCTTCAAATGATCAGGAAACAACACCAGGATACCTCTCTAATCCACTTTAATAATCTAAAGACAGTGCAGTCATTTCAAATGGTTTGGCCTCTTCCTGCAGAGACAGGAGGAGACTGTCGGAACATGTTCTCTGTACAAATGAACCTGTATTTAGGGCAATCTTAACGAAAGCCACCCAGCTGTATCCATATTCAGCTATTCTCCTCTATTCCCTCCCCACAGATCACCTGAAAGCCCCACTTACTAGTGTTCTGTCATGTTCCAAACCCTGCTAGCCTCGCTCTGTAACATGGCATGGAAACACCTCACTACTAAGGAGTCTGCACAGTCCAGAAGGTGGCCTGTGAATCCCAGGGCATGGCGAGCCAATTTACACGGCTGTGACAACCTGCTTAGAACAGTCCCTGTGCTAGTCAGTACCCTGTCAGATCTCAAGGGGCCAAAGCTTAACGAGCACAGGATAAATGAGACAGTGTATGGAACAAACACATCAGTTACTCCTCTTTCCTGCTATTACGGAGCATGTCTGTATAGTTGTGAATAGTACAGCCCCATTTTCCTGCCACCATGCTGTACAGAACCAAGGTTTGGTCAGGCATAGAAAGGAATAGTAAGGACTGGGACTCCTGGTTATCTGGCATCCAGCTGGAACCACACGCAGGCACCATGAAAAAGGACCAGACAGTCCTGATAACTTGATTTTGATCTTAGCTTTGTGTTGTGATGGAGTTTGGGTAGGTCAATGGAAACACACTAGCTCAGAAACAACACACACCCAGAAAAAATCCCGTGCGTGTAATTGGGTCAGTGGACTTGTTTTGCTGATTCCCTTGGCAGATACGTGCGTAACTGGAACCACCTGACAGGCATTCCTAGTTAGGGAATCGGAAAATAGGTACTGTGAGGGCTGGAAGTGACCCGTGCACATCCCTCAGGTGGCTTTTAACAAAGTACCTCAAGGAGTTCAGCATTTTTGCAAGACCATCCTAAAATTTCCTGTCCCTAAGGAGGAGTCTTCCTGACACATTGCACGTGCAGTGTACAACAGGGTCTCACTTTCATAGTCTTGCTGTGAGACCTCTGATGGGGTCTGTTGATGCCCAGAGCTGATGGCCGTCTCCGTGCAGTGTCAGCGTGGGTCAGGGGGCTGCCTGACAGCCAGACCACCCAGACGAAACTGCCTTCGGCCAGCGGAACACGTGCACTGGAACACATACTGCCTTGGTGGCTTCCCTACAGCATCACCAACCCTGCCAAGCGTTATTGTACTTTGTACCTTCCCCAGGGGCAATAGCAAAGGCACTTGGGGCAGGTGGGGCGCTTGATGGGATCAGTCTGTACCAGTACGTCTCCGTGAAGGACTTCAAAACCCTATTTCAGGTACCTGTGATTGCACAGAGCTCCTAGCTGGGTCACCTGCAGGGTGAACTCTCCTCAGAGGGAAAAGCCTTGCCAAAATAACCACAGTTCTGACTGTGAGGGAGTGCAAGGCTTGAGTGCATCCCCAAGTGCTGGGGGGTGGCGTGTGTGTGTGTATATATATAACGTTTCATCCTCATTAAACAGGACACGTCTACAGTATAAAATCAACTATCAACTCGCGCTACTGGTACCCTCTCTTCTAAACTAAGGAATCATGCCTGCAAAGAGAACACACATTTTAAGATTGTAAAGGGAAGAAAAAAATCTAAGTAACCATCATCGAGACAATTGTGCTTTCTTCTAGATATGTCTGCTGGATTTTCATGGATAAACCAAGGGTTACTTGCAAGTTCAGCAGAAGCAGTTTCACATCTAGAGGTAGCAGGAGGCACTTCTGCTGTTAAATCAAGGTAAATAATAATTTTTTATTCAAGGATAGTGATCTGTGCTCGTGGTACTTTCAGTAACCTCACTATTCCTACCATTTACATGCAGGTAATGAGATGTTTTCTACTGATTTTTTGATCGTGGAAAAGTCTCTTACTCTGTCTTCCTTGATAATTATATTTGAAAGGTCAAATCAACAGCTTTGAACTTTGAACATACCAGCTATTTTGTATCTGTTGCAAAAGAATAGAATCACTCCCAATCCTTTATAATAAAGGACAGAGTTTCCCTGATTAACCTTAAATTCCTGCCTGGGCATGGACTACAAAGAGGTAATTACATGTGGAAAAAAGCCTGATAAAGCTTCTGAAGAGCACAAAGAAGGTTTGGTGTCGGAATGTGCTACTGTTTAGGCGCTTAGTCCGCGCTGTCTAACTGCAATTTCAAATTAAAACCCAACCGACTGACCAACCAGCGACCAGCTCCACCACCAACAGAAACCCAATCCAAACCGAACACCTCAACAACCATACTTTACTGTGTGAGGTTACCTGTACCTTCAACATGGGAAGGAGGGATTATTCTGGAACAGGTTCTTCCTCATGACATTTAATAGCTTAATCTCATATTGCAAACATTTCTGTGTACTGACAAAACTGTGATGGAGTTATCCTTTAAGCTTTCTTCAGCTCGAGCAATTCTACGCGTTGGTTATGAACAAAAAGCCACCCCATCAACTTTTTTATGCAGCTTTCTAATATTTTAACAGTTTTCATAACTATTAGCTATGTTAAATGTAAAGCTTTTGGATTTTTCCTTGTCAGTAGCATTTCTTTAACTAAAGGAAAAGCTGAGGCCAAAAAGAAAGCTTAAAACTTCATAAGAAATCCTCTAAACTTCGACATTTCTGTTGTTTCGATAGTGAGAATCCAGGATTGGGTCTGGATGCTGAAGTGGCCTTAGCAACTGGGCAGTTACTTGCCCCTAGCAGTCAACAGTCCAGCAGTGCATCCCGCTACTCTGAATCACGGGGAGAAACTCCGTGCTCGTTCAATGATGAAGATGAAGAGGAGGATGACGATGAGGATTCTTCCTCCCCAGAATAAGAAGAAAACAGAATATACAAAATGCTGCTCATAAATATTCTTAATGGGAGCTCCTGTTGGGATTTTACTGAAGTTTCCTGCCTTGGTTTGTACTGTGTTCAGTGAAGCAAAATGGAAGCATCAAAACAAATCTATCTACAGCTGAAATGGAAAACTTTTGTTAACTGAAGAGTGACATGCAGGCACAGAGCACAGTGGGTTTTATCAAGTATAACCAAGGAAAAGAGCAAAGTCCCTGGGGATTTCGCAAAGTAAACGCATTTTCCATCTTGGGACATGCTGTCTCAAGTCTCCGTCTTCCCCTTAGCTTTACCAGATGGAGGAGAGAAGAGAGTCAGTCGACAGTTGCCAGTTCTTGCATTGTCTTTTGGCTGTGCTACCTTTAAAAAAGGGGGAGAGAGCGAGCGCACGCGCCAACGCGCTAGAATAGCTATTTAAAACTATCTTATATGAAAATTGTTCTAGGGAAAACGGGCTGTTAGGATGTTTGCTTTTTTCTGTTCAACTTTCTGTATAAAAGAATCTTAAATTAATATAAATTGCAAGTGATTAAATGAATCTTGAAATAGTTTAAATCCATTTTAGATCCTCCAGAAGTAACAATAGTATGTCTCGTTTGAAAGGTTCCTATGTTCATTTATACTGCAGACCTAATTTATTATAATTAAGTGATTGTTCTTAGCCATTAAACAGTCAGGAGAAAAACAGCAGTATTCTCTGCACCAGCTTTTTTCAAGGAAAAAAAGTTTTAAAATTGTATTTCTAGATTATAGTGTGTCCAGCAGCTTCTCCTTTACTGTTCTGACTTTACAACCCCTTTGATTTTATAGCATGTTGTGGGCTTTGGGGCTTTTTAAAAAAAAAAAAAGAAAGACCTCTATGTTACAGACCTCAGGCAGCATGTTTTCAAGACAGTCTTTTCAAATTCAGGGTGGGCAGGTCACATAACTTTTTAAGTCATAGGTTGAGGTTCTTTGGAAAAAAATCAGATTTTACCAACACATCATTTCATGTTTGGCTGTCTAGTCAGCTTGGGTTACGGCGGAGTCGCTTCCCTAAAATGCACTTCTCTTGCATTCGCCTTGATGCGCCTTTGAAAAATAGTATCAAACCACTTCTTAAAGTCATATGCCACTAAACTACCCAATATGAATCCCCTTTGAGCTGTTAAATTAGGACTTGGAACAGGAGTTCCACAGCTAACATCCCATCCAGTCATGATGACCTGGTTAAAAAACCACTTAAATAACAATGCGAAGGACGCTGCAGATGTACTCTTCCGTGGCGTTCTAACAGCCAGTAGCCCAGCTGGTCTCAAAGTTAACTGTTCCGATGAGGCAGCTCCAGGTTAAAATAGTGTTGCTTTGCTGTAGGTGAAGAGTTGGGCCGTTACTGAGTACCCGTGTGTTGGCTGTCGGCACTCACTGAGGTCGGCTCTGGTGGTTAGCTCCACGCTCAGGCAGCTTGCTTGAGCAGTGGCAGCAAACTGCATCCCTTGGCCACTGTGACCAGGCCACATGGCCTGCCACAGACCAACATGCACTCCAGCCTACGGGCCCGAGCCAGCGAGCTGAAGCGCGGCTCCTGGCTGCGAGCAGGCGTCAGCACACGCCTGGCCACCGCAGGAGAGGCACAGCTGCGAGGAGCGTACACTTGGAAACGTCTCACAGGCAGCTGGCACTCTGCACTGGAGATGCAGTTAGGCCCGCACCATTATTTAGGGGTAGCTCTGGACTGAGCAAGCCCAGACTTGAGCTTATGCAAATGAATTGCAAATGCACAAATTAAAAGAATTCTCACATGCCTACCATGTTATTCGCCCTCCGGGCAAGACTGTTAAGACTGTCCTGTGCTCACAGCTCACAAGCAACAGCAGACAGAGATTTACACCACCTCACCTCAACCAAATGTGTAACACTACCTCTGCGTGAAGAAAAGCTTTACAAAGGCAAAATAACGATTGTGAGAGTCGATGCACTTGCTTGTAGTGGCTCACTGTTGAAATAGAGGAGAAGGTAACAGATACTTCAGGCATGTTGCCATGGAATTGTCAGCTGCATGAATGACAATTCATTTAAACAGATAATTGCTCTTATTCTCAAAAACTCATTGTTTTTTCAGAAACTGTCCTGTCAGTCAGCTCTCCCTGGTGAGGGCAGACCAAAGATACCTGATGTATGCAGGATCCTAAGGAACTCCTAGGGCAGAACATTTTCTCAAGTTGTTTTCCCCCCTCCCCAGTACATTAGGGGCACATTTAACTTTACACTTTCTTCACACTTCCCGCTCAAGATCGGTGTAAAAAGAAAACCACTGAACAATTGCTAAAGAAAGAGGAACACTTGGTACTATAAGAATGTGGCAGAAAAAGGCTTCCTGTGCAGAAATGTATTTTATTAGCAGTCAGTGTGCTTTCTGCTTTACCGGCGGGAGATCTTCAGTGACACCCTCCTTCCGTTGATGCCCGTGTCCTTGCGAGCAGCAGACTGCACAACCGCTTGCTTTAAGGCAAACTTCAAGCCATGAACCTTGTTAAAAAACAAATCTAGGAGCACATCAAAGGTATTTTTCCTGAACTAGTTGAATACAAAGACAGAACAAGTTAGAACATTTAGAAAAGACTTCAGAAGAAAATTCTTTCCTTGGGATTCTTTGTGCCAAGTTCCAGTGGAGGATGAAGTTCAACTAAAGCACTGTGGTCTTGTGGTTACACTGAAGTCTGGGAACTAGGAGAGTTTTGGACCTTATCCAGCCATAGTCACTCGTGTATGATCTCAGGCAAGTCCTTCAATCATTCTTGTTGATCTTAGCTGGTATATGAAAACAACAAACCAAAACAGGTAAACACAGGACCTCACAAAATGCAGCAGCTGCATCTGAACTGAGCTCTGGGCAATTACAAGTAACAAGGGGAATGGGAATATTAAGCAACCACAGAGCTCCCATTGAGCTACTGGCAGGGGTTGTGCTCAGGTGCTTCAGCATGCAGGCTTCCCCCACCCCGAAAGCCAGCAGCAGGTATCTTCAGAGTGAAACAGGTATCAGCAAGACTGGCTTTCCCATTTTCTGTCCAGTTTCCATCATCCACTCTTGTCCCATGCAATACCCTTGACATTCACTGGTATGAAACAAGCAACAGCTGGTGCTAGACCCCTAAGTTAACAAATTTTCACGTGTGACATGTTTCTGTGTCTTGGGACACTAGGCACTTGGCCACAAGCAGTATGATGCTGTGCGAAAATGCATTTATATGTATCGCAGTAAACAGCTTGATTTCTGGACTTACCTCACAGTGCTTGAAAAATCTACATTTGACTCTGAAAAACCTAGCAGCACCACAAACTAGATGATAATAAAATATGAGGGGGAGACAGCATTTTTCTGTTATGTGGAAACCTGACATAATGTTTGTGGATTTGGGTTTTTTAAATTGTATTACGGTGTGCCAGTCTTCTCATCCCAACACTGGAATTAATGGCAACAATCTGCCTAGTCTGAGAAAGTCTGTCCATTTGAGTGAAGATGAAAGCAAATGATACCAGCTTAGCTGAAGGCATGATTTTAGCTAACTTCATTAAACCTAGGACAAGCCACACTACAGGCATTTCCATTTTGGTTTTGTCAGTTTTTGAAACTACAGCTTGCAAATGCTCCTGATGCTTTTGAGTGCTGGCAACTGCTGAATACACAGCAGGACTTGTGCTGATCATCTGATTCAGCCTGAAGTAATTATGTAAAGAGACCTAATCACCAAATTCTAACCCTTAAGAAAAAAAGAAAACAGAACCCTCAAGTTCATACCTCAAACGATCCTTGAATTTAGAATTCCAGAGGTAAGGTTTTAAATGTCAGGTGCTCTTTCTTCTGACCATATCCACTGTTTCAGTTCAAGAGTATGGCTGAATGTCACCTTGGAACACTGGGCAATACTCGGTTTTGTAATGAACTGGCTCTTCTCAGCTGAAAATCACCCCGGCAGTTTATCAAGAAGACTTTCCTTTTAATGAGTTAAAGACGTGGGGTTTGGAATCAGTTAAAAACAAAGCTAGTGACCACAGGGCATAGTCTACAGTGAACAATCCAAAGCAAGTTATCTTCTAGCTGACCCACCTGAGGTGTATCCTTTCATTACAAGAGCCTCTCGGGAACATAATCGTTTGAAATAACCAGGTATAATGGAGCTGGGGAAAGGCTAGAGGAACTTTTAACATTTTGTTTAAAAATTCTTTGAGGTGACAGCCTTCTGCTTCCTACATGCTTAATGAGCCATGAAGAAAGAAATGCTGTGACTGAGTTGCTCCACGGCCTCGTGTGTTTTAGGGCTGAAGGCACCTCAACCTTCAGCGCTGGGAAGCAGTGCCTGCTGCAGCATTACTGATGAACAAGGAAGGGCTAAGGACCCTTGGGCTCTTAATATCGAGGCTTTGGTTTTTGAAACATGCTACTTCTTGAATTCTGACCCATGTCTAGAAGCAGTATGACAATAAACCAGTCGTAATTTCTGATTATCACACACCTACCCTTGCAAGCATGGTAACAGCTCCAAATACTTAATTTTCTGCTGGCAGGGGTTCACATAACCAAATCCTGGTACCATGAAGCTTTCTGAAACTTTCATTCCTCAGACGTAACCAGGTTCCCCAATCAGGTTCTCTCTTTCCTATGTACTTGTTTGTTAGAATTTAGTCTGGTGAGCGTTTTTAGGTGGCTGTGAGCAACCGTTCTCCCCCGGACCCAAGTACGTTGCCAGAAACATCCCCACAGCCAGTGTTCCTCCCAGCTGCCATGTACCACCATCCTCTCAAGTCACTGCAGAGTTGCTCATACAGGTGCTTCCTAGCTGGTGCCTCCATGGATACCTCACCCAGCTGGCACTGGCAGCTCCGTGAGGGCGTGCTCACAGCAGCAGCGCAGCAGCAACAGTCAAAGGGGCTGTTTATCACAGCTGTTTAGAGAGCGCATATTCATTCTGCATCTTTACCTGCCTGCCCCAAAGATCAGCAAACCCAAAATGTTTTCTTTCTGCTCACATCTTCTTGACAGTACCCAAGAATCCAACATTTAGGACATCCACCTAAAGGTGCAGGACACCAAAAACCCTTGCTCAGAATGGGGCAGAAGAAACACGGGAGATGTAACCATCCAGATCCCCAGAGAAAGCCGCCTGCGTAGGGACAGTGTGGAACACATGAATACCAGCTCCTCCTTTCTCCAGTAAGATATGAGGCAGCATCTGTAGGTAGGAGGGCCATGACCATTCCAAGCAGATACCAGAACCTCCCAGTAGCCCAGACTCGCATCTCTTGGTGTTGCGGGAGTAGGTGGTGACCGCGTAATCTTTGGACCTCTCTAAACGCCATTCTTCAGTACCTCACGCCCTCCCGGCGTAGGTGCCTCAACGCTGTGGGACGGCAGGGCGCAGCTATGTAGTGTTTACAGCTAGTTGTAGATGTAAAGCCAGCTCATCCGTGCAGCGTACAGGAAACGCTAAGCCAAAAAGAGTCTTTAGCAGTGACTTGTTTTCAGCCTGTTCTCATCACCAAGGCTGAGCGTGACAGATGCTCACCCCGAGCCCTGTCTGGTGGCACTTTTTAATGTCTACAATAGCCTACGTGGAAGGAAGTTGTAGAGAGACTTCATTTTTATGTTTAAAATGCAAAAAAACTCTCGAAATTCCGTTAACTTTTAAATGAAGTAAGACTTTTTTTTTCCCTTCCTTTTTTTTGGGGTTTTTTTTTGGCTTACAAGAGTGAGGCCTGTCGTGGACAAAGCCATCCTACGACGTCTTTCAGTGCTGAACTCGCAGGCGGGCTTGTAAACTTGGTGGGTGGGAAGAAAAGAAGCACTGACAAATCCAACTTAGGAGGATGCTAAGTACATGGGATTTGAAGTTAAAACGGATTTTTTAATCCACCTGTCTGACTCTCCCCCAACACGTGTATTGGCAAAACGTGTCAGACAAACACTTGGGCAGAAACGTTTCTCCCCTTTGTGCTAAACCCCTGTGTCTCGGGGAAGTCCAAGTTGCCCATTCACCTTTCAAACAATTTGCTTTGTGTTTTTAAATCCTCCATAGGTTGATTTCTTTCCAAATAACCTTCAAATGATAAAGTCTTATTTTTGCAGAAGGACTCCTATTAAGCTATGCTGACTCTTTGTCCTGATCAGATACTGTTAATTTCTACTGCCATGCTGCAAGTGGCTGGGCGCAGTGTAAAGAAGAACGTGGTGGTGGTGTATGTGCTTTAAACACTGACAAAGATATAAAGAAAAATGCATATACAAAGTTTTACTTTCCTAATAGGACCACTGGCATTAGCAAATAGTGTGTTTGAACCAATAGGAAATATTACTTTCTAGTAGCAAACACTTTGTAAATAAAAACTTGTTATTTTTTTAATGGAAATTTTATAGAAGAAGCTATTTCTGTATACTCAACTGGTCCCATGTTTACTGAAAACGCTGCAAGTGGGAACTGTACATTGCAACGTGGCGGGGAGGAGGAGCAGGCAAGTTGGGCTGAAGTGAAAAATATGTATGCTTGGGAGAAGAACAGTTGGCTGTGAACAGGAACATAAAGCTTAACTGTAGCTTTTTTTTGTGAATAAAAGACATTCACGGCAACAGGATTGGGCTTGTTTTTGAGAAAAACATGTGGACAAAAGTTGCTCAAGGTTAACGTTCACAGTACATGTACCTCATCTTAAAAAAACCCAACCCCCTACTTCAGGATTTCCTGTCGACGAAATATTTGCATCCTTGGGCCCTTTGAAAATGATCATGGAAGTCTAGGAATTGCAGCCTCTTTGGCTAGTTTACCATTCAGAAAAACTTCCTACGTCATTATCCAGGGAAAGATGCTGGACTTCCCAAATCAGCAGAGTTTAGCAGAGTAACTCACAACACACTTAGGAATGTTACTGTCCCCGTCTCAGCAAGACACGCACTCAGTGGATGCCCAAGGGAAGGCGTCAGAAAATGCCGGTCAACGTCAGGCTGAACGCACTTTACACGCAGGCTTTTCCAGTCTCTTTTTCTTACGAGTGCCCGGCCTTCCTGTCTAACAGTCACGCCTGGTAGGAAGGCTTTCACCGCCTCCATCCTGGGGGCACCCTTCAAACACCTACAGGCTCTGAGCACGGCTCCTTCCAAACGCCTTCCCCGTATTTTGGTAGCAAGGATCCAAATGGTGCTAATTTAGGAAGCATTCAGTACAGACCCTTGGCACCATCTGTGTTGGTGTTCCAACTCTCCCAAATACAAAGCCACCAAACAATTTCCTGGTGCTTGTCTT
>NW_010273896.1:63900-66718 GCF_000690775.1 Eurypyga helias
CTGTAATGGCCAACCAGCTGAAAGTCAAGGTTAAGTCAGTAGGAGGAGACTCGCAAAACTGCAACTTCACTCCTGTGTGACACACGGACACTCCAGCACAGGCCCCTTTCATTTGAGATGGGGGGGCATGTCTGGGAAGGCATTTTCCTTAGGCCCGAATAACTAGCTAGAAATTCTTGTTGCATGTTTTTTATGGGCAAGAGTAATGGCCAACCAGCTGAAAGTCAAGGTTAAGTCAGTAGGAGGAGACTCGCAAAACTGCAACTTCACTCCTGTGTGACACACGGACACTCCAGCACAGGCCCCTTTCATTTGAGATGGGGGGGCATGTCTGGGAAGGCATTTTCCTTAGGCCCGAATAACTAGCTAGAAATTCTTGTTGCATGTTTTTTATGGGCAAGAAGCCCAGCCGAAGAAACGGGAGGGTACGGCCTTTATCCCAGTGATGGAGTGCTTATTTAAACCCACACAAAAATCTGTACCTCCTGTGGTGTCAGTGCTACCTGGTGCTGCCAGGCGTCTGAAACATGACACTAACAGTGCAGCTGGCTGGAATAAACACTCTCCTCCGAAGAGTCTCAAAGACCAGGGTTTGTTGTAAGGCACTTTTTACTTCTTTGTGCTGCACATTCACCAGGGGATCTTCCCCTCCGAGAACCCAGCACAGAGACTGAGGAGATGTTAAAAGCATAAAAGCCCTGTTACTCTTTTTCTTCTAGGAGAGGAGTACTTGGCATGGTTCTCTGAACAGAGAAGTCTGCAAATAGCTCTCTAATTACAAACAGAATTTCTGTCACTGTGTAGTAAAATATAAACTAGTTTGCATGATGCTGGTTTTGTTCACCTAGATGTGTATGTTTCCTAAAAAAGAGGAGTCAAGCAGTGGCAACTGCTGTGGCATTAAGGTGCTCTCTGCTAACAAACAGTAGGTCAAGAAGAAATTTTGGTTAAAAAAATCGTCTTCAAAACTGTATTTTGCTGAAGTATACACTTTCTGTTAGAAAGCAAAACCAGCTCAAGACATTCAGGGAAACCAGAAAAACCCACCAAATTTGTGTACGTTTCTTGTTCATTAACCTTTGTCTCAACCCCAAGTGTAGGACAGGAGATAAGTTTGAACAATACCTCATTGTGGAGGCCCACTGTCACGAGGAATGTCCCCCGCTGCATGTGACTCGTGTAGGTTGCTCCCCGGTTTTCTGCAGCAGGCCCGTCCTCCGTCTGCCGAAGAACTCCGCATCTCTGCTCGTGGGGTCCTGCCCAATGTCGGACTCTGCTGCTCCTACTGCAGATCATTTCAGAAGCTCAAAAACGTAAACCACTGCGTTTGTCTCCTTGCTGAAACACTGTTTGAGGGTAACAAAACACAAGACGTTCCTTGTGTCGTGGTTTAGCCTTACCTGGTAATTAAGTACCACTGGGTTGCTCCGTCACCTCTTCCGCCCCAGTGCAGGAGGAAAAACAGAAACAGGGAAAGTTGAGGTAAGAACTATTGAATAATATACATGAAAATTGTAGTGATACTAACAATGCTACTACTAGCAAGTAGTTAAACCAACAGAAAATAGAACATATGATACAGTCACCACCCACGGACCGACAGCCAAATCCCAAAAGCAGCAAGAAAATCCAAGCGGAGAAATCTTCCTGAGCCTGAGAGCAGGGGAAAGAAACCACCCCCCCACCCCAACAAAAGTCACTAATGACCCAACTATCAGCCCAAAAGCCTAACG
The DNA here is from genome assembly GCF_000690775.1 of Eurypyga helias. Lineage (NCBI taxonomy): Eukaryota > Metazoa > Chordata > Aves > Eurypygiformes > Eurypygidae > Eurypyga > Eurypyga helias. Next base: position 65,634 of record NW_010273896.1, read on the forward strand.
ATCCCCCCAGACCAACTTCCCGCCTCCCCAGCTGCCATGCCCCCAGCCTGACCACGGAGCCTGAGGTGCCATGGAATGAGACAAGATCCCTCGGCTGCTGCGGGCCAGACGGTTCCGGTTCTGGGCAGGAGGGCAGCTCCTTCCTGCCTGAAACCCGCACGCTCTGTATCTCACGGGAGAGACGGTGCTGCTCATCTGTCCCAGCGGTTAACAGGGCTGTCAGACACAACACACGCTGAGGAAGGATTTGCATTTCTGCCCATTGGTTCTTGCAGCTGCCACCCAGACAAACCGCTGCAGGCTGGACTTCGTTATGGTCCAAGAATCCCACGCTGGTCACTTGAAGACCTCCCAGAGCCACGAACTGTAGCCAAAAGCCATTGTCCCACAGGCAGCTGAGCAGGAAGTGATGTAAAAGCCTGCAACACTGCAATGACAGCAAAAGGAAGGAGCACTGGCAAACAGCAGCGTTCACGTTCTTCCAGTACAAGGCGGCAAACACAACGGCAAAGTCATCTCGGCACCCTTGGTTGAGAGTGCCAGAAACCAAGGCTCCTTTGGTTCAAATGACTTGTGCCAAGTCAAGTTTTCACCATCTTGACATTAACGTCCAAGTTATGCAGTAATGACGACACACAAACGTTACAATTAATTAGTCTATCACCATCAGTTCAGCGTTATTTTTCAAACATTAAATAACAAAAATCCTGTTTAATATGGAAAAAGCAGCAAACTACAGCAACCGCTGGCATAATCAAGAAAGTTATTTTTGATAAATAAGCACCTTGAGGACATAAATTTCTTGGCACATGTAGAAGTTAAAAGAACATTTACGACGAGCAAACCACTCGGATGATGGGAAAATGGCCCAGCATTTCCTCGTGTACAGTCTAAGCCTCCGGCTTTCCGGAATGAAATCACCAGCCGGCGCAGGAGCGGGTGGAGGGCACAGACGAACACGGTCCCGCGAGGCGAGGAAGGGCGGGAGCGCAGAGCCATCGCGCGCATGCTGCCCGTGCTGCACCCCTCCGAAAGCTGCTCCGTGTGCACGGCCAGGGGGCTTGAGGTCTGGGGGGAAAACCGAA
>NW_010273896.1:66941-67264 GCF_000690775.1 Eurypyga helias
TGTGCCCGGCCAGGGGGCTTGAGGTCGGGGGGGAAAACCGAAAGGTGCAGCTTCCGCAGCTGCCAGCTCTAAGGCCACACCTTAGTTAAGCATCCGGAAAAGAGGTGGTCGCACCTCGTGTGTTTTGGCAAGAGCCGGTTCTTGTGCTTTAACACGAACTGTTGCAGGACGGCAAGGTAGGACCCGACCAGTCTATCACTCAAAAAAGCGATGTCCCGCTCTTTAGGCGCTACCCGGTGTTCCCACACCGCTTCCATCTGGTTTGTTGGCATTTCGGTGACGCAGCCGGCTCCCGCAGACGAGGATGGCCGAACCCTCGGGCA
>NW_010273897.1:0-863 GCF_000690775.1 Eurypyga helias
GTTCCTGTGTTGGGTGATGCGGAGAGATGCCCCCAACAGCAGCCACGTTGTTGTTGATGGTGCTGAGAGACCTCCAACAGCAGCCACGTTGCTGATGTTGCTGAGAGACGTCTCCAAGAGAAGCCACGTTGCTCCTCATGATGATGCTGAGATGCCTCCAAGAGCAGACACGTTGCTGCTGCTAATGATGATGATGCCGAGACACACCTCCAACATCATCCATGTTGCTGCTGCTGAGACGCCAAGAGACAACTCCAACAGCAGCCACGTTGCTCCTCATGATGATGCTGAGATGCCTCCAAGAGCAGACACGTTGCTGCTGCTAATGATGATGATGCCGAGACACACCTCCAACATCATCCATGTTGCTGCTGCTGAGACGCCAAGAGACAACTCCAACAGCAGCCACGTTGCTCCTCATGATGATGCTGAGATGCCTCCAAGAGCAGACACGTTGCTGCTGCTAATGATGATGATGCCGAGACACACCTCCAACATCATCCATGTTGCTGCTGCTGAGACGCCAAGAGACAACTCCAACAGCAGCCACGTTGGTGGTGATGATGCTGAGACACGTCTCAGGCGGCTGGTAGGGAATGACGGTGCCTCCAAGGGAGACGGGACAGTCAGGTGATGCCTGGATGGACAGCGCTGGCTCCTTGGGTTCGAGTTTTTCCTAACGCTGGAATGCCGGCCTGTCCAAGGGTCACCTTCCCTGCTCGGTTCCCCGTAACCACGTGTGGGGCACGGCAGCTCTGGGGGGGACCGTAGAAGGGTTTGGAAGGGACCTTTAAACCTCCCCCCCTGCCATGAATGGGACACCGTCACTCCGTCAGGCTGCTCAGAGCCCCCTCCAGCCTGGC
>NW_010273898.1:0-41396 GCF_000690775.1 Eurypyga helias
CCCCCCCAACCAGAAGAGCGTTAAAAACACTGATTCACTCTGTTGTGATCAAGCAGCAGCTACTTCAAGCAACATGAGGGGGAGAAGCTAATAAACTCCGTGTGTGGGGGTAGCTTTGTGTTGGGTTTTGCCTGTTTTTATTTTGCTGGCTGCAGAGTAAACAATAAGGTACCTCTTCCCCCATAAATTCAGTTGATTTACCAGCAGTTTTCTGTTTGTCTGTAAGAGTCACTAACATTGTTTCGATGGCTGTTCATGTGAGGATTTTTGATACAGAAGATGCTTCTTACCTTTTGGCATTAGTCCATAGTGGGTTTTCTGTTGTGCATGGTGGGGTTTTTTTAATATTTCTTCTCCAGCTGTCTATGTTAAGTTTGTGTTGTCAGTGAAGTAAGCCGGAGAAATGATGGTCTTTGTGCTGTTCTTTGGAGCTCAGGAAGAAAAAACGTTGTTTTGGTGAGTCTGGGTTTTCAGTGGTAACATGTGTAGCTCTCAGAGCCAGGGGACCATGGATGTGGAGGTATTGCTGGGGAGTAATATCACTCAGTGCTGATGGCTATTGGTGTAGAATTACAGAATGGTTTTGGTTGAAGTGACCTAAGAGATCACCTAGTTCCAACCCCCTGCCATGGGCAGGGACACCTTCCACTAGACCAGGTTGCTCAAAGCCTCATCCAGCCTGGCCTTGAACACTTCCAGGGATGGGGCATCCACAGCTTCTCTGGGCAACCTGTTCCAGTGCCTCACCACCCTCCCTGGGAAGAATTTTTTCCTGAAATCCAATCTAAATCTCCCCACTTCCAATTTAAACCTGTTACCCCTTGTCCTGTCACTCCAGGCCCTTGTAAAAAGTCCCCCCCATTTTCCTTGTAGCCCCTTCAGGTACTGGAAGGTGCTATAAGGTCTCCCCGGAGCCTTCTCTTCTCCAGGCTGAACAAGCCCAACTGCCCCAGCCTGTCTTTATAGCAGAGGTGCTCCAGCCCTTGGATCATCCTTGTGGCCTCCTCTGGACTTGCTCCAGCAGGTCCATGTCCTTTTTATGTTGAGGGCCCCAGAGCTGAGTTCAGTACTCTAGGTGAGGTTTCATGAGGACGGAGTAGAGGGGGAGAATCACCTCCCTTGACCTGCTGGTCATGTTTCTTTTGATGCAGCCCAGGATACAGTTAGCTTTCTAGGCTGCAAACACACATTGCCAGTTGTTTTGAGCTTTTCAGCAACCAACAAACACAAGTCCTTCTCCTCAAGGCTGCTCTCAATCCATTCTCTGCCCAGCCTGTACTTGTGCTTGGGATTGCCCTGACCCATGTGCAGGACCTTGCACTTGGCCTGGTTGAACTTCCTGCGGTTGGCACAGGCCCACCTCTCCAGCCTGTCCAGGTCCCTCTGGATGGCATCCCTTCCCCTCAGTGTGTCGACCGTACCACACAGCTTAGTGTCATTGGCAACTTGCTGAGAGTGTCCTCAATCCCACCATTCATGTCTCTGAAGTTATTGAACAACACCAGTCCCAGTACAGATCCCTGAGGAATGCTGCTCGTCACTGGTTTCTACTCAGACATCAAGCCATTGACCACAACTCTTTTGAGTGCGACCATCCAGGCAATTCCTTATCCACCTGGGCAGTGTTCCACCTATCAAATCCGTATGTCTCCAATTTAGAGACAAAGTTGTTGCGTGGGTCAGTGTTTCCAAGCGTAGTTTCCAAGAAGATCTGCTCCATGACCTTGCTGGGCACAGGGGTGAGACTGACCGACCTCTAGTCCTCTGGATCCTCCTTTTTTCCCCTTCTTAAAAAAAGGTGTTATGGTTCCCCTTTTCCAGCCAGTGAGAACTTTACCATACTGCCACAACTTCTCAAATGTGACTGACAGTAGCTTGGCCACTTCATTTACTAATCCTCTCAGGACCCACGGATGCATCTTGTCAGGTCCTGTGGACTTGTGCACTTTCAAGTTCCTGAGAAGGTCTCGAACCTGATCTTTTCCTGCAGTGGATGATTCTTCATTCTCCCAGTTCCTGCCTTTGCCTTCAGTGACTTGGGCAGTGTGGCTTGAATGCTTGCATCTGTGCTGTTGGTGTGAGGTGCCAAGACATTGTCCAGGTAACCAGTAAAGCAGTGCCTACCTGGAACAGATGAAATGAATAAGCGCTTGCTCTTTGCACGTTCCTAAAATGGAAAAGGTAGACAAATTACTTTCTGTCCCCTAAGTGTCGAGTTCAAACAATTGAATAGACTAACATTGTCGATGTTCACTAGATCTCCTTTCAAACATGTTTAACTCTTTTTCCATAGACTCCTGTTTAAAAAGTAGGTTTGTGCTGGGTGGGTTGAAGGCATTAATGCTGTGTGTAGTTCATGTGGCTGCTAAAGTGTTATTTGGCGTTATTGTTGAGAAATGGGAATTAAGGAGCAGGAGGCAGCAGGTCTCTGGGGGGAGGGAGGGAGAGAGGATTGTTAAAAGGGTCTGGTAAAAGTATGGAAGGTATGACACTGTAAGTGCAGTCACTTTGATATTTGTATGTTCCCCTCTGAAATAGTCAAATTTGGATACACCATGAGATACAAAAGAAAATTGTGACCATGAGCAAAAGCAGGATGTTTTATTCTTCGCTTTATAATTGTCTGTTTTGGTGTGGTGTGGTGTGTTTTTTTTTTTTTAAATTATGGTCCCTTAAGGGGAAGTGCAGGTCTTTGCCTTGCCTAAATGTCACATAAGGCATACATTGACTTTGTATTAGTGAGTGAAAGAGTATAGTGAGATTTAATGTAATGGGATGTGAAAATGGACAATTTTCAAGACCTTTTTAACCCAAGAGGCCTTTGATAAGAGTAATAAAAAGTGATGCATATAGGGAGGGGAAGGAGAGAAGGAAAGAGTACATGTAAAAGAAAGAATGCTGAAATTGTGGGGTTTCTTCTTCCTTCCTCCCACTACCTTTTCCCTAAGACATACTTAATATTGTTTCATATGTGTGGAGGGTTCTTGTGGGTCGGGAGCACTGGGTGTCCCTGCACACGTTCTCTGTATTTACACGAGAGAGATTACCCCTTCAGAGACCATTGAGATGGCTTTCAATACATTGTCCATCCTTGTGGTGCTTTGCCATTTCTGTCTCTGTTCACTCCTGTAGCACAAACACGCTGCCTTCCTTGTGAAGGTGCACAACCATGTCTCTTTTACCTGCTTTCAGTGTTGCAGATATTCGTGTCCCCTGAGACACAAGGCTCCATGTCTCGGCATCCCTAGAATGAATACATTAATGTGTGGTCATCAGCAGTAGCTTGAAGTAACTGAAACCAGTTACCTGCATAATACCCACAGAATGTGTGCGATTCCTCTATGAAAAGTAAATTATTGCCAAATGATTGCTTGTGGACCAGCCTTCTGCAGAAACCAGGGAGGTCTGTTTTCTTCTTAACCAATAAAAGGTGTTTTGGGTGTCTTTTAAAAAAGAGAAACAAGTTGGGAATACCTGTTCACATGCTGTGAACTATAGCTAGCTTTCAAAAACCTTCATATGATACAGAACACAAACATATGCCCCAACCTTTTTTTTTTCAGTTGACATCTATTTGCAGTGCCTATTTAGAATGGAAGAAATGAACTAAGAAACTTGCTTATACTGGAAAAGAGTCACAAGGCTTAGGAGAGTCACATTGAGATATGCTGGCAATATTTCACTAAGGATTTATTAAGACTAGGTGAGCTATATATTAAATGAACCTATTGTAATAAAATACCTTCATGGAATTTGAACAGACCATTTCTTGTCTGACACACCTGGTTGTGACTGCAAGTGGTTGTAAAGCAACAAAACTCTGTGCATTTATGCTGCCTGGGATGTGATAGCTATCGGAGCTTTGTGTATTCTGTACTTTGCTGAAGAAAATAGGGTTATAAGGAACATGGAAAGGACCCTGGAAGAGCTGACATTGTCTGAGATGGGAGAGTACTTCCAGGAAGACGCTCCCATGTTTTTCTCTTTGCTTTCCCCACCTATTGTGTAGAGTTTTGTCCCTGTGCAAAAGCATGATTTCTGAAGTCGGAACCCATCCTTGTGGAAGCTGTTGCTGCTCCAGTAAATTCAGTCAGACACAGCTTTGTCCCTCACTCTTTGCTATATATTTGAATTTGGTTTGGGATTTCTCTTGAGGAAGCTGGGACCTGATTCTCCACGGGTTTACGCACATGCACTAGAGGTGACTGTTGATCGCTAATGCCGCCCTGCAACGAGGAGCTGTACGGAGCTGCCAAGTGGAGGAGGCGTGCCTGAGGAGCGATCTCCCCGAGCAGGAGCTGCGCAGGTTAGCGTAGTTTGTGGGGCATTGGGTCTGTCTGCTTGCTGCTAGCTTAGTTCTTGTTCTGACCCTGGGAACACCAAACCACCCGTCACTTCTAGTGATTTTTTTTCTGTGCAGAGAGAAGGGCAGAGAGGGAAAGGGGTTGCAAGCTTCGTGTAATTTTAGGTAATTTTAAGAAATATTAAAAACTGGTAATAACTGAAACAGAGGACTCGTAAAGGTGCGCATGGTCTTTTATCTTACACTGGTTTTTTTTGATGCCTCTTTTGGCTTTGTAAATTAATTTTTTTCCTCTATTACTAATTGTGATACAGCAATAAGGTAAAAAACCCCAAAACCCAAAATTTTTCATGTGCATCAGTAAACACCAGACTTAAGACTTGTGCATTGGGTGACAGGTTAAAATTACTTGCAGTGCAGCCAAGCAACCGATGGTGCAAATAGTTTCAAATGAAATGGTTCATATAGCTGTCCTTGTATTTTTGAAGTGACCTTTCAGTTTTGTACAATAGGTGTCTCACTATTGCCATAAATTGAGGTGCACAGCAGGACTGTACCCGTTTTATATTTGGCTTGCCATTTCCTTTGGGTCTTCATGAATGTGGTAGAAGAATTGGTAATTTTAAGGTGGCATTTCTTCTTGCATCTCTTGCTTCCTCCTCCTCCCTTTCAGGGTACTGAAGTTATTTTTGTACTGCAAATGTTGGTTGGCAAATTTTAAGTTGCATCAAAATTTTTAGCCCCTTGAAGCCATGTGGGAAGGGGAAAAAACGCCAACCAAACCACCAACCCCAAACTTGTGTTACGTCATTTATTGTTGGGTAAAAGTAGATTGCTTTTTTTTTTGGTCCAATTTTCAGGTGTTGAGCAGTAAAGGACAAGATACATGGGTTTTCCTTCTGAAATGACATGGGAGGTGGCAGCTGTGTGTGTGAAACTTGTCCTTTCCAGATGCGCTTAGACTTTCCCTTCTCCTCCTCACCCGTGGATATACCCCGCTCAGCATGAGCGTTTGCCGCTTAACGCGGCGTGGAGCTGGGGTGAGACCTGTTGTTGGCTGTGCTGTTGCGTGTTGGGATCCTTCTGTGAGTGGCACTCCTTGCTACTAAACGCTCATGAATTTTAATCTGAATCTACAAGTGTGAGAGACTAATGGCATGACACAGTTTGAAGCACACTGAATAGCGTATTAGCTGCCAATTTTGTGGTTTGGGAGTTTTCTGCATTAAAATTTCTCAGTATTTTTTAATACTGAATGAACGTCCCCTTTTATGTTCTACTTTAGGACTCGACTTTCAATTTTCAGGTTGCTCTGTGAGATTATTGGGATATTTCAGAGCAGTCTATCACTCCTTTAGGGTGATTGTTTTGTAGGAGCATCGCTAGCTGAGATTACAGTTTAAGGAAATCTTTGCAGGCTTCAAGGAAATTTCTCCCCTTCTTTAATAAAGTGAAGCAGCTCCTTGCTCTTTGCATTATTGGAAATGAAATCTTAAACAGAGTTGTGTGCAGCTTGGGTTTTCATTCTCCCTTCCTCACCTGTTTTATATGACCAAATGCCGAATTCAGCTCTTACTTGCTTGAGAGGGAGGGAAAACCACTGAGAAACGCTGCACAACTGTTGATATTCTCTGGAGAAAGTGTGCTTGTTGCTTGATCTCGTGGTCGCCGTAGTGTTGGGGGTGACACGCTCACGTGAGAAGTTTGTGCAAGGTGGCTTTTTGCCGTAAGCTCCGGCTGCGCCCCGAACGAAGCCTTGTTGAGAAGAGTGTTTCAAGATGTAAAGCATTCACTGCAGGCCTGTGTGGGTGGGTGGTGTTAAGGGGTGTATTTTAAAAAGATCTGAGGGGAAAAATGAAAGCTTTGGATTTTATTGCTAGATGGGAACATCTCAACTTGTTTTGTTGTAAGATTTTACTGGCCTGTATTAAACAAACTTCTGTTATAAAAAGTCCTTAAAATGTGAAGTGCTTTTCTGTGAGAGGTCAGTATTGAGCAATTAAAATGCTAAGTAAAACGGTGTGTTTGAACACAAGACACTTATTTTAGCTGCTTTGGTGAACCAAAATGACATAGAGACCTTCTAAACTAGACTGCTCTGTGTTGTCCCCCTCTCCCTTCCCCACTTCTTCCCAGGCTAGCCAGACTGACCCAACCAGTGGCCCTACCTGAGCCCAGCTCAAACTGTGCTAATCTACACATTCTTGTGAATCCCAAGGGTTTTGTGGCATCTCTGGCATTTATTTGTTCTCTCACTTTGGGGGAAGGGAGGAGACAAAGGACTTGGCTGTGAAGGCAGCCAGCACACTGCCAGGCTTTGCAGTAGCACTTCAAAGTGGACGTTTTGTTTACTAGATAAGCGAAAACTGATGTAAATTTGGGGGGCAAATACAATGAATTTACTGATTCTTACCCCGTTCTACAGATCAGAGATGGAGAATGTCAGTCTCATAAAAGGTAGAATATAGTATGTTCTTAAGGCTAATGAAAAGCCTTAGTATCAAAGAAAACTTATGTGTTCAAATTTATATTCTCTTCCTTGAAGGGATGTAGAACCCTGAAGTATCTTCTTGGTGAAATTAAAAAAATTAAAGAAAAAATCTTAGTGTGAGGAGGGGAGCCCGGTACAAATACATGGGAGTATCACATCCATGTATAACAGAGTTAAATATTGAAGGCATTAAATCTCAAATAGAAACAGTCTTCAAGAAAAGTGGAAACTTCATGAAATTCAACAGCTGTCAAATGCGTAACAAGTATTTCTGTAAAAACTCTTTGGACTTGAAATGGTTTTGACCTGACATTCCCTCTCAATGATCTGTTGGGTTTTTTTGAGTTGTGTATTTGATTTTGCCCCTCTTAGTCTAACAGATGCTTAAATGCGGACACTGCTATGTGTAGTCTATCTTGGAATAATGTTTTCATTCTGTTTTTTTAAAAACTATTTTCTTTAATTTATCTGCAGGAGTCGGAAGCTTCAGATCAGAAATATCCCGCCTCACTTGCAGTGGGAGGTAGGAAGTTACTTTAAAAATTGATATCTCTGCTTAAAACTGTGTTTCTCTATCCACAAGACTTTTCCCCTTCCCCCACCTTTCACTTGCTTTGCACACACCACCCGTTCTGTTCTGGGGAAAAAAAATCCTTTGGAAGAGGGAACAATAGAGCCTTCTAAGCAATTCAGATAACTGCCTTCATTTCTGGTCTCCGAGTTAACCATAAAAAAATGTTGAAATGGATTCTTTGGTGAATGCTGACTTCCTGATGCAGTCACTGAAGGCCTGTCCGTTTTGGAGGACTTTGCTGGTGTGTGAGTTCAGTAAACTTAATACAAGTTCACATTTAAATGCTTGGCCAAAACCTTTACAAAAGCAGAAATGTAATGCTGATCCTTTTTCTTTGATTTCCCATCCCCCCTCACCCCCCCTCGCTCCTCTATAGTGGTGGCATTATGGCAAATTGTTTTCTCATGCTGTTACGCTTATTGACTCTCACCATATATTGTATACTTGCTGTTTACACTCCACAAATAGTGGTAAAACTTTTTGCAGTAGATGGGCTACTGTGAGAATGTGTCTGTTTTTATTTATTGTTTTTCTACCTTGTATGTGTTTAAAATGTTGTTTTCACGTCTTACTGGTGGTAAGTCATCCTTCTGCCTGAGGGTGGAGGGTTTGAGGATGAAGCTCCAGTACCAGTTCCCTGAGTAGGTTGGGTCTGCCGCCTTCATCTGACTTACCATCTGCAACTACTTCTTCGTTTGTGCTGCCCTATTGCTTCCTAGCTTTGGAGAAGAACGGGGGCATTGCTTAGTCCAACCTAGGCTGTCAACCGCTGCTTTTCTGTAAGATACCAGCACACACCACCTCATTGCTTCAGTCTGTCCTTCTGCTGTATGCTGTCCATAAAAGCATTTCCTCTGCCCTTCCTGAACCTTGTGGTCCCTCCATCAGTTGTACTGTATCAACATGACACATCTTATTTCAAATTCATAACTGCTTTTTCTTGTCAAGCCTTTGGGAAAAGTAGTAATAGAAATGGTTGAGGGTGACTGATTCAAGGATTAACTTATTTTCTGGTACAAACTTCCTCTGAGGATTTTGTGTAGGAATAGTGAGTATCAGAGAAGAGGCATACAATTCACAGAAATGTGAATAAACATGGATGTATGCACTATTGAGCGGAGTACGTCAAAATGTTTCTACCTGCTTGTCCCTTCTCACACATACATCTATTAGTGCTTGTGATAGTTATCTGTTTGCCATCTGCTTCCTGATTTTTTTTTTTCCTAAATGGTTTCCCTTTCTTTCTCCATTGCTGCAGTTTCTGTGGTGACATCTGGTCTCAGGCAGATGTTCCCTCTGCTCTGACTTTTTAAAACACTCCATCTTCCTGAAGTTTCAAAGGAAGAGTTAAATTGTCCCTATTAACATAAATCTCAACCTTGCCTAAATGTCCTGAAATTGCTTGTACAGACCTGAACCTTGGGCACAGAATTTAGAGGGATGAGGCCCCAAAATAACTTCCACAATACTTTTGCATTCTGTTAAAACCTGAGAGCTGCTTGCCAAGAATAGTTTGTCCACAAATTTCTTAAATAAGTGCTGGTGGTTATCACTTCTGGTCTAAGCAGGTAAATGTTGTATGGTCTCAAGAGTGCTGATGTCAAAATACAGCAACTGGTGATGGAATTCATCAGGGAATTTTCTTATTTCAAACTTAACTTGGGCTCTGATTTTTTTTTTTTTTTTTTTGGTGCTAGAAGACCTTGCAGAAACTTTCTTGCAGCTCTGTAAGAAAGTTTTGGATGATTCTTCCTTAAAACAAGTCTTTATTGCAACCAGTTGCTTGGCAGGAAGAGTAAAAGTTTATACATACAGAGAGGGATTTATATCTAAGTAACGTTCTTGCATAATGTTTTCTGAGGGGATGGGGTGTGTGTGTGCATGTGTGGCAGCTGGAGCAATTTTCCTTAAATTGTTTCTTATAGTCCCTCTGTGCCAATCTGCTTGTCTCATCATTCCTTTAATTGCTTGAATCAAGACTGACTACTTCTAATGGGTGTGAAATCCTTCAAACCAAACCAAAACCAACTGATGAAAGGACTGCACGTTAGCTCTGTCAGCCCTTGTGTATATTTGATACTGAAATATAAAACACAGTACCCTGCAACACCTTTCATTTTACAGTGACAGGAATATGTGAAAAGAATGGAAGAAAGATTTTTCTTGTGATTTCCCCCCCTCCCTCCCCTCCCCAGTATAACCATTATTAGGAAGGTTACACTGTCATTCTTTGCAAAAGTATTTTCACAGAATCACAGACTGGTTTAGGTTGGAAGGGACCTTAAAGACCAACTAGTTCCACCCCCCCTGCCATGGGCAGGGAGGGACACCTTCCACTAGACCAGGTTGCTCAAAGCCTCATCCAGCCTGGCCATGGACACTTCCAGGGATGGGGCATCCACAGCTTCTCTGGGCAACCTGTGCCAGTGCCTCACCACCATCTCTGTGAAGAATTTCTTCCTGATACCCAATATAAATCTGTCTTCTTTCAGTTTAAAGCCATCACCTCTTGTTCTATCACTATATGCCCTTTTTCTTAAGACAAGTATTTCAACAGTGCTTGTTTTAATATTGTTCTTTATAAAACAAGCGTTTCACGTGGGAAGCCTACAGGCATGCCCCTAGCAGTCAGTGTGCATGCTTATAGTTCAGTGCTTCATGGCTGTTCTAGTTGTCAGCGTGTCACACGTCTAAGTCCTGGGCCACGTGGGACTGGGATTCAGCGAGGGTCTTTGTTCATACCCACACTCAACAGAGATGGCCCTTGGCTTGTAACAAATCTCTCACAAAACCTCTTATGATGAGGAGAGGATCCAAAGGGTTCTCAAAATGCAGTTCATTGGATTTGAGAAAGGAGATAGGGAAAGCTGTAGGAATAACATTGCTGAACTGTTTGTAGTGTGAAGTGTAAGAGTTTGGTAGTAGCTCCCGCTCTTGAGCACCCCAGAGAACAGCATTGCCTCCTGATTTTCAAAACCAGGAAAATGTTCAGGGAATAATGTGAATTGAGAATGCTTTGTGTGAGGAAGGTGCACCATTGATGTAGGTGCTTTGTTCTCCATGCAGATGGGAGCTGGTTCTTAAGATTGATAAAATATTGCAGTAAATGGGTTTCCTCTGAAGATGGTGAAACAGTTTCAATGGTGTATTCTCTGTACCTTTTAAGAGGCTTGTGTACCTATTTAGTAAAATCTAGTGCCTTTATTAGCACTGAAGAGAGAAAACATTGAACTTTAGTGTTAAGGAAGCCTTGACTTCCCCTTGGAAGAAACTGGGTATCCTGAAGACTCGTGAGGTAGGACACCTGACCCATAGTTTTTACGTATAGATTGGGAAATAAACATTGGGTGTAAATGGCCAAAGAGTAACAAGCATTTAAGACTTTTCATAAACCCAAGTACACAGAGTCAGATTAACAGTCTGCTTTTCTGTCTGACTTTGTAGAAAAATATTCCAACTAGTTTTCTCCCTTATGTAGTTGCTGAACAAAATATTGACTCTTTCCACCAGCCGGAGCAATTGGACTTGTAGTTTCTTCTGAGTAATGGGAGTTCACTGTGTAATTAATAGATTGGCACAGTATAAATAAAAAAGGTAAGATAATCCATTTAGACCATACTCAGGGTTAAGTGGTAGAAGAAAGGCAGGTGAGAGGGCTGGAGCCCCTCTCTTATGGGGACAGGCTGGGAGAGGTGGGCTTGTTCAGCCTGGAGAAGAGAAGGCTCTGGGGAGATCTTATAGCACCTTCTAGTACCTGAAGGGGCTACAAGGAAGCTGGGGGGGGACTTTTTACAAGGGCCTGTAGTGACAGGACAAGGGGGAACGGGTTTAAATTGAAAGTGGGGAGATTTCGATTTAGATTGGATATCAGGAAGAAGTTCTTCCCAGAGAGGGTGGGGAGGCACTGGCACAGGTTGCCCAGAGAAGCTGTGGATGCCCCATCCCTGGAAGTGTTCAAGGCCAGGTTGGATGAGGCTTTGAGCAACCTGGTCTAGTGGAAGGTGTCCCTGCCCATGGCAGTGGGGGTTGGAACTAGACGGTCTGTAAGGATCCTTCCAACACAAACCAGTCTGATTCTATAATCTGCTGAGTTACTACATTGAAAAAAACCCATAAGCTTGCGATCCTGAAGAGCTCACTTTAAGTGCAGCTGTGAAAGATAAAATTCTAATGTATTCTAAGGCATTCAAGGTTAAGTTTGTACAAAACTTGCCTGATAATTAATTTGGACTTCACAAGAAGATTTTTGGCAAGGTTCTGCAGGCTTCTGTACCTGTGGGTTGGGTGCTCCTGTACTCCTTACCCAGCTGGGAGAAACTGGAGGTGGAGGGAAGGCAGCATCTCTGTCTGAACTAAGAAAACTTAGGACATGCCTCAGGCTGAAATGGGAGTCTGGACTGGTAGAGGCTTATCCAGGATCCTGTTTTCTGCTCATCAGGAGGTTATTTGCATTTTCCCCCCTTCTACCACTAGAGTGTCTGGGTTTGAGGACTCTGGATCAGTGCCCATGTCCCATAAAGGCATCATCACTTCTGGAATGAATCTTTTTCCTTTTATTCCACTTGCATGTGGAGTGCATGTAGAGGTTATTGTCTCAATTTAGTAATTTGAAGGATGTGTGCATGATCAGATTTTATTTTTCAAATAAATACGGTTCACTTGTTATGAAGTTTGGGTGAAGCAAACCCTCGAACAATTAGTGCATCTTTTTTAGTGATGGTAGATGGGTATGATTCCCTCCCCTCTCCTTACTCATCAAATACAAATTCCAGATTGATGCTAAGAAGTGGAAGATTTGCCACACCACTTTTTCCCATTCTTCACACATACCAGTCTCATCTCTTTCTCGTTGGAAGCAAGCACTGTGGCTCTATGGTCTCTGCAGAAAAGTAAATAGATCTCTTTACTCTTTCCTGAACCGCAGGCTGTAACATACTGTTTCGACTCTTAATTTGTAACCGCAAGTAATCTCTCTCTTAGCTGTGAGAGTTCAGCGCTGGAGGTGTATTTGCAAGACAAAATGATATGCCTTCTAGAAGGAGGTCTAGGTGTGGTGATTTAAAACTGAAGTACCTAGAGTTTGTTTCTGATTCAACACGATAGGGATCCTAGTAGAGTTCTGAGTAGGAACCATTATGTGAAATGTTACCTTTTTTTTTTTAATCTTTCTTTCAAAACATTTTAAAACTAGCCTCCTTGGTGTCAAAGATGACCCGAGAGATTTTTCTTTCCAAATATTTTTTCCATGTTTAGTGAATAAAGTGCTAGAGAATGGATCTTAAAGACACAGATGGTGCCAGAAACAGCACTTGCTGGCTCAGCAGGAAAAACTGTTGAAGAGTTCCCACTTATCTCCTGTGGGCTTATTTCCTTATCAGTTTGTATGGAGCAGATAAACAGATACAGTGTTGATGAACTTCGTAACAAAAAAGGTAGACTAAAATCCCAGCCGATGGAGTGTGAACCTGTTGAGTGAGCAGAGGAGCAAGAAAAACACTGTGAATGTGTATTCCTAGCTTTGCCGTGAGACTTGGCAGGTTGCTTTTGGGGACAGAAATGTGTGGGAAGAGAGGTCTGATTTAGCTCTTTCAAAGGCAAAAGTATGTTGTTAAACAGGGATTGCTTTTTCGTGGAAATGAAAAATGAAGTCTCATAGTTAGGCTAAGACCTCTCATGCTTTAGATTCTCCAAGCAGAAGCAGTAATTGAAAAGGATTTCTGGATCAGAATTGAAATGTGAGTGCAGGTTCTGCGTTGAGATTTCTGTCAATGCAAGAAAGGTTTGACCCGTCTCCACCTATCTACACATTTTGTCAAGGCAACTTTCAGTTTCTTTAAAAGACTCCAGGCTGATTCTGATTGTGAGTAAATGCTAGTAAGTCTTTTTACAGTGCATGTAACTCTCTGTCCTGAGGATCTACAGTAGCTTGTTTCTTCTTTGATTAAAACAGCTAAGCTGTGTGGGGTGGGTTGTTCGGCTTTTTTTGGTTTACAGATGCAGTGTCAAAACTAATCTTGTGAATGGTAACCTGCTTATGATGCAGCTCATTCTAGATATGAAGAGGACATGAGGAACTTGAGTGTGTTAAGAAAGGAAAAGAAAAACATGAAACCATTGCAATTAAGAGTAAATTAGTATTATACAAAGCACATATTCATCATGAAGCAAGATGTAAAGGGGAGACGCAGGAATGAGCTGAACTACAATGAAAATTGTAGAAGAAAGATGAATCAAAAGCAGAGAGGTTTATAATGTATTGAAATATGATCTCTAACCTCAAGCTTCCTCCAAGAATCCTAACTTAATGTGGTGCTATAAAAATAATGTCTAGCTATAAAAATGCTAGCAGAATGCTAAGCATGCACAAATTATCTGCTGCTGCCTGCTAGGTGTGGGAATCTCTGGTAGGGATCTTTGTTTTCTGTTTCCTCCTCAGTGTGCTACATGAGGCACTAAGCTGTGCTTGTGCCAACTAGCACTAGTCCTACTCCGCTGGAGAATGGCGAATGACATCATAGTCTGTTCTCTGCAGTGGACTCGTACGTATTTGAAGACCTATGATGTTTAGGGAGGGTTAAGGGGAGAGTTTAAGTTCTTTCAATCTCTACTCAGAACTCTTATTTCTAGACAGTTGATTGTTTTTGTCTCACATCTGGGAATGTCCCATAAGGCTTTTCCCAAGTAGTTTCTGTAGTTACTTTAACTATCCCTTTGAGCTGCTCTTTTGTCCTCGGATATGTTTGCACTCAGTTTCACCTTGTGCTGTCTTCAGATTTAATGAACACAAGCCTGACAGAACACTAGATGTGGTGGTCCCTGCAAACCCTATGAAGTAGAAGTCTTCAGTTTGACAGTAGGTTGGTGATGACTCTTACCTGGCAGTGATCACAAGGTCAACTTCTCGTTTGCTGTTGTAGAGTTGGCTCCATTTACCTTATGAATCTGTTGTAGGGGACAGTGTCAAAAATCTTCTGAAGAAAGGCCACCCTACACATAGACATAATTCTGTTATTATGAGAAACCAGAGAGATTTATCAAGAATTATGCACTTCAAACAAAGGTTGACTGTTGACCACTTGCTTATTTTGATTCTTAACTGCAGGATAGAGGGTAGAGCAGCCCCTGGGGTGATGCAGAGCCCCTGGACAGCACTGCTGCTTCCTGGTCTTGGATCTATACCCAGGGGAGCATGGGGGTTGTCTTTGCTTCTCTCCCGCCAAAGGGAGATGAGAAGGTGGTTGTCTTTCCTTTCTGCTATCTGACCTGGACCCCACACTCAGAGTTAACTCTATTTTTTTTCCAAGCTTCACATATTTCCCTTCATCTAGCTGGGCTTAACAGCAGGTGAGGTAATCTGATAGAGGCAAGTGACCATGTCTGTGGCAGGCCACCCAATTTTGCACTTAAGACAACACACTGGTTTATGTTGGGATTTCAATTGCTTGGCTTAATTATAGGGGGTGATGCTTCAGGTATATGTGAGGTAATAAACACCTTTTGCAGGTGTTTAAAGTACAGAGTGTGGGAGTGAAGGTCCTTGGATAAACATGCTATAAGCAGATTTCTCACCTGGAATGATTTATTCATGTGAAGGTGTTGGCTACGGCAGTGCTGATTAGTCTTTCAGTTGCTATAAACGAGGGGAAAAAAATCTAACAGGGAAAGTAACTTTCTTCTAATTACACCACAGCACTTCTTCCTTAAATAGGGATTTTATTAAAAGTAATCGAGTGATGCTTTTATCAAATGTCTGCCCCTATTTAAGAGTTGATACTTCAGATGCCCCCACTGAAGATATGTCACCGTGCTTTTATTATAGTTGTAGGCTTAGAAAAGTATGTTTGTGTTAGTTAACACCACTTCTTTTTCTTAGGAATCTTGCATTGCAGTAGCTTAAGTAAAGAATAGAAAAGTTAGAAGTGAGGTCAGGGCCCTGTTGTTCTAAGAATCTAGAAGACCACAAAAGGTGGTCTTCCGCCCACAAGAGCTAGACATAATGTTAGCAATCTCTTTCAAAGAAATAAGATGATTCACCAGGTTAGACTGGGCTTGACTGATACAATTTAGATGCGTGCAAGTTGCTCCTCTTCCTTCAGGTGGCTGAAGTGATCAGTGGAAAGCTTAGGAAGTGGAAGACTTTGTGCTGCAGGAAACATGGTGTCAGGTGGTTATTCTGGCAGCTGCTTTGGTGTGTATGGCAGAAGCCTGAAGGTTGGCTGAGCAGCTTCTGAAGAACGTGCTCAAGTGCCACAGCTTTTTGACCAGAGTGTTAAGGAAGCTGGAATAACTGCTGGCTTCTCTGAATATGCTGAGTAGTAAGCCCTTGTGACTTTGGGGCATGGCTGTGAGCTGTTGGCTAACTGTGCTGTGGAAAGGGGCAGGACAAGGAGCAGAGGGAAGCATTCATTGGACCTGAGATTTTTAATCTGTTGTCTCATGAGTCGCACAGCTTTGTGAATCATTGAGTGGTCTTTGGAGACTGCATTTATGGACCTATATTTTATTTTCCATGCAGTGGGAGAAATAGCAAAGCGAAGGATTAAAAAAAAAAAGAGATTTAATGGGACTGTTTGATCAGTGCAACTGTTTGATCCAAACTTTTCCCCTATCCAACTCTGTTCCGTTGTCCTGTGATTGAGATGAGAGAAAATCTGATTTTGTGACAACTTTTTGATCTTCTAGGATAAAGGAAGACACAACCTGTGATTCCTTAACTTTTCAGAAATGTTCTAATGCATAAAACAGCTGTTAGTGTGCAAGAACTTTGGTACTGTCACCATGGGGTTTCTTGGCAGTGTTAGAACAATGTGCTGCTTACAAGCCTAGAATAATATGGTTACTTGTTTACTCTGTCACTAACAGTGACTCCAAAACTTGAGAAATCTTAAGAGACACAAAGCTTGCCTGGTTCAAAACACTTTAGGGAAATCAGCCACCAAATCTTACTTTTTATTTGCAATTCTGGAATGGTGTCTGTGAAGACCTTTGTTCAGGGGTTCAGTTGCTGAAGTCTTGCACTCCTTAGCTATAGTTTTTACTTAACGAGTCACTTTAATCATGGTGCCACCTCTTTATCTAACGTTGTGACATGTTCTTTCATAGAATAACACCACCATTAAGGTTAGGAGGGATCTTGGGAGGTCTATAGTCCAACTTTCTGCTCAAAGCAAGGTCTCTATTGAATTCAAACTATGTTGCTTAGGGTTTTGTCCACTCTTGGAAACCTCTAGGAATGCAGTTTGCACAACCTCTCTGGGTGACTGTTTCTAAGAAGAATTATTCTATTAGTGAGAATTGTTTTTCTTATACCTGGTGAGAACATCTGTTGTGTCAAATTAAGCCTGTTGTCTCTTGTCCTCCTATCCCACATCTGAGAAGAGCCTGTCTCTGTTCTCAATGACCTCTGAGGCAGGCTGCTGCTATGCTTCCCTCAAAGTTGTCTGTTTGTGGGATCAACAAGCCCAGTTCCCTCAGTCACTCTGGAGAGGTACTCCAGCCCCCAACCATCTTGGTGGCCTTTCACTTAGCTCATTCCAGTTTCTCAATGTCTGTCTTGTACTGGAGGTCCCAAAACCAAGTGCAGTATCTCCATGTGATCGATTATCCCTTTCACCCAGCATTGATTAACTTTACTTCATCCATTGCCTGTGCTCTTGTTAATACTGTCCAGGTTGTTGTTGACTTTCTTGGCTGCCAGGACACAGACCTGGCTCGCATTCAGCTTGCTGTCCACCAGCACCCCACGTGTTCTTTTCAGCAGAGCTGCTCTTCAAGTAGGCAGTCTGTATCAATGTGCAGGTCATTCTTCCTTCCTCAGCGCAGGACTTTGCGTTTCTCCTTGTTAAATTTCATCAGGCTGTTGTCTGCCCCTTCCCCTACCCTACCCAGGTCTCTGGGTGGCAGCCCTGCCCGCTGTCATGTTGACTGTTCCCTCGGTTTGGTCTCATCCCCAAACTTGAAGAGGGTGTGCTGCAACGCCACCTCCAGGTCGTTGACACAGCTGTGAAGTGGTTTGTCCCAGGGCCTGTCTTGCTTGTTACTGGTCCCCAGGTAGACACTGTTCTCTGAGCCCAACTGTTATTCATGATAGCATTATTCCTGGAAATAAAGCCAGATGCGAAATCTCTGCATGTCTGTCACCTGCGTGCATAGGAGGGCAAACATGGCTTGGAATGTCATTGCATCACTGCAGATAGAACTCAGGCTGCATGCCATTGCTGGCTGAATTTTCTTAAACAATGATAAATTAACCCATTGTTCAAACACCCTTAAGTGAGGCAGCTTGGAGGTGAAATATGCAGCACCAATACAGTTAAAAACCAAATTGCTAAGGGACTATTGGTGAAAACTGTAGCTTCTGGAAACTGTTTCCATTTTGAATGCAACCTCAGTTTGGCAATTTGTAATGCAAGTCCCCAAATACGTTTTTAACCTATGAAAGAATACACTTTTTTGATTAAAAAAATGTACTGTTATCCCTGTCAAAGCTATTGACACAGCTTTTCTGTGTCACTTGCATGTAAACTTAGTTTCTTCTAATAAATTATTCATGTTACCTGACATCATAAATCTTGCTTACTTGAGTTTTTTCTGTGAAATGAGGAACCAGTAGTTCTTACTGTTGTTGGGTCGGCTTTGGAAGTGCTGGTGTTAGATGCTGGGAGTGCAGCCCAAATATTCCTGATGAAATTAGATGTCAGTACCTTTTTTGCTGGCATGTATGAAGCTGCTGGTAAAGCTACAAGTTTTCATAAACAAAGATGCCCTTCAAGTGTTGTAAAATTAATGTGAGTAAGAGGCTAATTACTCTTGTCCTGCTCTTGATGAAGTTCAGAACTGCTTTCAGTTACCTGCCTTGAAAGGAGATTTCACTAGCAGGGATTTGAAAATAACTGAAGGTAATGCATAAATGAGTTGTTCCTTAAGCAATAATAGGAAAAATGTTATGGTATTATGGTAGACGAAGGAAAAGAAGACAGCTGAACTCAACTGGCCTCAACGATTCTTCTCTTAATCCACTTACTCAGTTTGTGCATGAAGAACATAAATCTTTCTTTGATGTAGTATTGCTGTTTTTTATGTATAGCTCTGTATCCCACCTTTGCTCTGCCTTGGGAGGGGTACAGGAGTAAGGACAAGGATGTAGTTATAGCTAACCAGAGCAGTCTCCTGGCTTTGTGTTTTGCAGCCATGTAACCTGCTGACCCAGAAATGATGCCTTTGATTTGAGATTCATCTAGAGCTTCTGTGAACATGTTCTTAAACCAATGCAAACACACAGCGTCCACAATATACTGCAGTGAAGAGCTGCATGGTTTTAGGGTACGTCACAGGGAGAACCATCTCATCTCACCTTGTGTTCTTTGAACTTCCACTTCTCTCCTGTGTTGGAGAGAACAGTCAATAGAAGCAGCTCCATGACCTTTTTTTATCCTTGCTAATTCCCTTATTTTAAGGACCATTATTCCTCAACTTTTTTTTTTTTTTTTTCTTCCAGGCTAAAGACCCATAGCCTGCTTAATTGTTTTTGTGTGGAAGATGTTCACTCTCTTTTGGTTATCTTTGTCCCATTCGTGGAAATTCTACTAAGTGATTAGGAGTTGAGGGACTGAATCTGTGCAGTTATGTCATTGATTTTGGGTTATTTCACTTTGACAGTAGTTGCTGTCAGAGATCTTTGTATGTATCTTGGGTTTTGCTTTTTTTTTTTTGTTAAAAATCAACACCAAAAGCACCAGTGGAAAACTAATCAGTGGAATGTGGTTTGCTGCTTGTGTCTCAAGAGATCAACAGACTCTTTTACTTTTTTATGACAGCCATGGGAAAAATCAGCATTATCAGTAGTGCAGATCCTCCTCTGGGCTTGCTGCTGGTTGCCAGGAAATGCTACATTTGAATCATATGCACACCACATGTTGACCCAACTTTATGGAACTGGCTGTTGTGTGGAGGGAGAGAAACAAAATGTGCTTATTTCCAAGGGGTTGGCTGGTTCCAGCCCAGCTGATTCTACAAAGCAATGGTAATCAACACATCTTTCCTCACACTTGTGCTTAGGCGTGTGGGGGTTTTTTGTCTTGTTCACTAGACAAGTAGAAAGTGGCTCTCAGGCTTACCCCTCCGATGAGCAAGTCTGCTGAGACTGCTGCAAAGGCTGTGGTGCTGCTACTGTGACAAGCCTTCTATGTCATTACTTCTTGTACAAGACACTGCTTTTTTGCCTCTACCTTCCCCTTCCACACTGACTCTTTTGGTTGCAGTCTTGAACTTGGCCATTCAAGACTGAGTCCCTATCGGTGTCTCTTCTCACAGCTCCTACAAGTTTTTATCTAGGACTACAGGAAAAAATAGTTATTTCTTGGATGTGTGGGGGGAAAAAGAACAACATGAGCTCAGCTGCAGAATCTCCTGGAGAAAGAGCGAGACACAAGATCGAGGTAAGCAGTGAAGCTGTTGTATCAGGCGAGGGGAAATGCCACAGGCTTAGGGGAAAGGCAAGAGATGTCAACACAGTCTGCACCTGCACACTACCAATTCATCCAGCAGCTAGTGCTTGCTGCAAGAGTCTGGATGCCGTGGTGGGCTAGGTACTGGCTGCTGAAGCCTCGGAAAGTGGTGCCGAGGATGGGAAGAATAGGTAGGAGATCTTTAAGATCTAGGTGAACGTCAACCGAGCCAAAAGCTGCTGAGCTGGGGGAAGGGAGATGAAGTTGTGTTAATGTATTTCCTTATTTCAAGTTTTTGTGTTATTCTAAAGCCTGAAGCTCCCTCTGATTCTGTGTCTCAAATTGGTAGCCAAGTACATGTGGGCAGGGAAGGAAGGGAATGTAACTTGAAATAGCTCCCTTACTTTCGGATGCTTTGGATGTTGTGGCAATCAAAGGGGGGAATGTGACTAAAAGCCATCAAAGCCACTTCCAAGCACATGCCTTTTAATGGAGCAAATGAGCAGGATTTTTAGAATATAATGCAAACAGGAAATCACCCTGAAAACTGGAGCCCACCATTAACTTGAGGGGGAGGGAAGATTTTATTAAATCTATCCTTGCAAACAGCTGCCTTGTTATAAAGCCTAATAGGGGATTGAATGCATGTGTAAGAAACTGATCCAAATCAACATTTCTTGGGACACCTTTTATTGGGTGTTGGTTTTTTTTTTTTGTTGCTCTTAGTAATAGAGTCAGGCTGTTATGTGAGTAGTAGATAGCTATTCATGCAACACTTACACTTACATTCTCACATAGTTCCCCTACTGAACTCATAGTTACCCAATGTGAGCAGCAACTGGGAGGCCAACCTCAACTAAGTACTCTGAAGGGAAGGGTTATAATGATGTGCCAGTGGCTCCTAGGTTGGTGTTACTCAGTCTTTTTTTCTTGCATTGGATTTATAAATAAATCTGTAGCCTTCATTTGCGTGCATATAGCAGCTGTTGCCCTTTTGGATGTGGTCTGAGTTGCAAATCTGCTGTCAAT
The DNA here is from genome assembly GCF_000690775.1 of Eurypyga helias. Taxonomy (NCBI): domain Eukaryota; kingdom Metazoa; phylum Chordata; class Aves; order Eurypygiformes; family Eurypygidae; genus Eurypyga; species Eurypyga helias. The sequence goes on from NW_010273898.1 coordinate 20,844, forward strand.
GTTGGTGTGTGCTAGTGCCCTTGTGTAGATTCAGCATAGCCTGGGAAACTTTCATATGCTACTTTCTCAGCACACCTTTCCTCTTCTTGCCATGTTGCTTTCTGGTAACTGTTAGTCCAAATGTTTAGAAATCTACAGGAACCATTCATGTGAATTTAATGAAGGAATGTTCAACTTCATTTTTTTGCTTTTGGAGTATGGGACTTCTGTGGACCTGCAGCATTCTCGCAGGTAGCTTGGCCTCTGTTCTTTATCCCTAACTTTGATTTGTGGGTATTGGTTGTTGCACCCCCAATAGTTGCTGGTTTAGGTTACTGTTGCAAACTGGGTTGACTTGCTAAGTCCTTGAGTGACTGCATCTTTGCAGGAAACTTTCTTGTTTCGCCTTCCTATCAGCCTCTTTCCAACATTCCGCAATTAGTGTGCGTTGTCATCCACCCATAAGTTTGGGTTTCATACCCAGGAGGCATCTGTTCCTAGTGACATCCTGTTTCTTAAACATGTGGTAGAACAAACAGTGCAGTGGAGGGGTACTGAAGGCTTGAAGCAGCTTCGTGTTTGGGACTGCAGGGGGAATTCATTACTGGGACTCTTCTGACTGTGTGATCTCCAGTGAGTTGTGATGGACTACGAACACCTTTAGGGATGTATGCAAATGGCTGTATAGCAGGTATGAACTTCTCTTAGCCATGCTGTATAGACCCACTACAAGCAGCCCTCAGATCTGAGGTTCATAGCTCGTTGTGGCATCTAGGGAATAGAAGAACTACACTATATGTCAGGAGAGAACCTGAACTTTTGTCAGCTCAAGAGTTGAGAAGAGGAAAATAAACCCTGGTGTTGCTGCAAAGTGCTAGAGACGAGGGCCTGTGACTTCCACCGCTTTGTTTTGTGACTTAACTCCTGGTCTAAGCTGATGTCCAGCCATGCCTTTGGACTTGGTAGAAATGCACGTGTTGGTGACTCTTCCGTGTGGCTGTATGGTAGGAAAGTACCTTCTGTCTTCATGGAACAGATAGTGGTGTCCTTACCTGGCTGATGAAATATATCAACCTGCTTTAACACAGAGGTGTGATTTTGCTTACAGAATAGATACAGCCTGCACAATGCTTTGTTTCAGCTTGTCAGACTCTGGTCTTGCAGCTTCCCTGGGTTGCAGGAGGCATTGATGTGCCTGTAGCTGCCCTTTGTGTCCTGTGAGTCAGCAGGCAATCATCTCCTCCATCCTTTTGGGAAGTTGCTGTCTGTTGTAAAAGCAAATACAGGAATGACTTATTTCCTTTTTGCAGTGAAAATACTCGATTTGCTGGGATCATGTATACACGAATTAGTATCTCCAAGTATTTTTAAAGCTTTTTAAAAAATAGTTTTAATGAACATGAGCACCACTGGATCAAATACATAAATGAAAAACCACAGAGCTTCTGGCTTTCAGAGGAATTTGCCCCTTTCAGAGAAGCGAGTGGTACAGGTTGTGTGAAATGGTGGAGTGGAAGTAAAGTTGCATGCTGTTTTCGGTACTGTTGTGATTAAAAAGTTGTGTTTGGGGAGCAAGTAGGTTGTAGACTGCACTGTAACTAGTAGAGTGTCAAATCGTATAGCTGCCGTGGCACTGGACAATTTGCTCTTTGGATTTCCTGTTTTAGTGGAAATAAACGCAACCAGAGGTGATCAACAGCTGTTCCAGCAGCACTTGAATTGCTAGTGTGTATGTGGTGGAAAATACGGTCTCTCCAGCCTTCTTACATCTAACCAAATTCAGGTGGTTGGGTTTGGGACAGAGGAAACTGCCATTTTCCCAGTAATAGGAAAAGTTTCCTGCATCTTCAATGGGAAATCTTCGATGAGTAATGATAGAGCTAGTGGGTAAAGTGTAAGAGCAGGCATGGCTGGATCTTCTGCCAGAGCACCACATGCTTGTTCAGGGAAACCCCTTAAAAAACCCTACTGACCCCTGCAGCAGTCAGCTTGCTTCACTGTTGCTCCTTTGGGTCATGGCAGATGTGATTTAGTTGCAAAAGTGAAGAGTTTGAAGTTTTTGAAAGTGTTGAAAATTCAATGCTTTGAGTATTTATATTTTGTGATTGAATTGGAACAAATAAAGGTACCAACTTCCTCATGAGTTTTCTCTCATTCAGGCAATGGTGAAGTATATAATCAAGTGAGGAATCACTTTAATAACAGGTTTCAGGACAGTGATACCATCACATTCAAATTGTGACTAACAGGTTAATTATAGATACTGTATATTAGTTCCGCTTTTCTTTCTGACATCTTAAACTTGGCAAAAGAAAAATGTAGATTATAAAAAGATTGAAAATTAAAGTCTCTAGCTGAGTTCCAACATCTCAGGCACAGTTACTTAAACTTTAAAAAATGCTTTTAAATAGATGTTCCCAGACTGTTAGTCTGATGCCAGATGAACAGTTCAGAGGTATTTCTATAAATCGGCAAAAGAAAATTTTACCGTGAGACAAGTCCCAAATTTTGTCTGCGAAGAAGAAAACTTAAACAAAATCAAAACACCCACACAAACCAAAAAAATAGCAAAACCTCCCTTCTCTGCTTGTCTTTAAACCTGCTAATAAGTGTTTTCATAACATTATCTGAAACAATTTGCTTGTCCATGGATTATTCTCCTGTTTGAAGCTTTCCTCCTTGCAAAGTGTTTGTTCTTCACCAGTTCAGTTTCTTTGAGCAGAGCAAAAAGCAAGCCATGTAAGTTTCTACTAGCTTACCTGTTCTCTGACCTTCCTGATGTTGTTAGTGGAAAGGCAGGTGTAGGTCATGCACACTGTCGCACGCTATTTTTTTTCACAGGCAGTTTGGGCTATGGGTTCTAGGCTTTCAAACTGATTCAGACTATTGGCTGAGACTTCATACTTGAAGGCTTACTGCCCCAAAATAAAACTCCTTGTCTGTGAGCCAAGGCTCTCTCCTTTTTGGTAGATTAGAGTGCTCTGTAATTCCCTCTTTGCTTTCATTTCAACTCGCTAGTGAAGGAAGCTGCTTTCTTCTTCCCCTCCCCAGCTATAGTCACGGTAGTTATGTGGTATCATCCTTACGCTGTATTCCCTGGATGCTGGAGAGCCTCCTGGAGTTTGTAGGACATGCAGCTTTCCTGGGACTCTTGCTTCCATCAAAGACCAGAGCAGGGGCAGGGGCAGAGGGCATCTCTTATCCTTGCCCTGTTTGCCAGGGACCATTGTCCAGTAACACTGGATGGGGATGAAGGTTTATGAACTTGCACTGAAGAGCTTTGGATCTGTGTGCGTGCGTCTTCTAGTTTTCGTGATATCCTCATGCCAAAGAGGTGGTGCTTTCCAATCATCTGATGATAGAAAGCTGGAGGATACAGAGACTGCTACCAAGCCAGCAGTGCTTGAAGATTTGTATAGTACTGGGTGGGGAGGGGGGTGAATCTTAAACCTACTCTTTATTTGAGAGTATGGGGAATTAGTAAACAGAACTGTATAATTGTGAGTCTTTATTCCACAAAAATTGCTAACTTTCCAGATCTGTTTGGTCGCTCTTTTTCTATTAAGAACATGGCTTTAAAGTTATGCCTACAAACAACTACGGTGCTTCCGTACGAAATACTTATAGACAGAATGGCAAATGTTACTTTACATTTAATAGACTGGTACTTTGCTAGCAACTTTGTGGATGCTCTCTATGAATTCAGCTTAAAATTCCTGCTTCTATTTAATTTTAAAGAAAACTGGAATTAAGTTTCTAAAATGCCAAAAAAAGAAAAAAGTATAACCAGAACCACAAGAAATTTTTATATTGTGCTGGTCAAAGGAGGTATTACTAATACGAAGTTTTCATGTTCTGTGTTAACCCACAACAGGGATCTTTGCACATTTGATAAATGTCAACATGTATATCAGCTGTACACAAGATCCTATAAATTATTAAGACTTGATATGTTGTGGCTATCTAGTGAATAAAGCTATGTATAACCTGTGCAGTGCTTGGCCTCCATCAGCAGTGGTGCATTAAGAACGCAGAGGTCTACAAAATTGAATATAGAGGAGCGAATTGACCGTAAGAAAACTTACTTTCTAATTCTGTATCCATTACTACCAAGTCATATTGTCCTATGATTTTAAAATAATATCAGTTGAATACTGGGGGAGGGATAGGAATAAAATAAAAATTGTCTCTACTGCAAGTGCTTTGTACAGAACTGATTGTGGGTTAACCTTGTTCTGCAAACCACTCTGGGAAACAAATTCTAGAGGGATTTCTTGCAGTTCTACAGATTACATGTCTGTTTAGAAAAAGCACAAGCAACACCTTCCTTGTTTAGGCTTTTCAAGGTCTACCTTATCTAATTTTGTTCATAAAACTGCTTTTCTCACCCCACTGTGTGTGTTGTTGCTTAACTTCCCATTAGCTGGTCATAACTAATTTCTAGTGATCAATGTGTTACGCAGTGCTTGTGACTTTTCTCGCCAGGGTGTGATGATCACCTGAACAGAAGAAACTGTTGTTGTAATGTGTATGAACTTCTCCTTTATTTCTTCTAGCAATTAATCTCACAGCTGCCTCTTGCATGTTTTTGTGGCATTGGCATATCTGACAGTGCAGAAGTGTTCCTTTCCATTTCCTTCTGAGAGGGATCCACATGTGGCAATGCCATCTAAGGAAATCCTGTTTTGTGACTCCTGCTGCAGCTTTTAACTGGTCGTGAACATGCTCTCTGCTCCTTTCTGCTGCCCTGTGCCGCTGTAGCTGTCCCCTCTGTTGTAAAGCGGCCCACCCCCTTGCAGCTTATCAGTGAGAAGAGCTTTACTCCTGGGAGCAAGAAGACAAAAAAAATGGAGGAACTGTGGGGAAACTGTAACACAGGTTCCTCCTTTTTTCTTGTGACATAGGGTATATACCATAACTTTGGAGGGCATGTGAGTATTAAATTTGTTTCCTATTCCAATTACTTCATCCAAACGATCACTGAGTACTGAGAATACCTGTGCTATCACCAAAATACGTGACTCACAGACCCAGAACTCTGTGGGCTGCAGATACCATAATGCATAGAGCATGCACTGAAGTGGTGTGATCCGCACTGTTTTGGGATCATCCAAAAGTCTGTTGAATGAGCAGGGAACTTGCTCTTTAATGGGCGTCCTGCAAAAGGGTGATGAGATTTCAGTGATCTTAGTGGAATGTGTGGTTGTGTGTTGGGTGTAAGACTCTTAGTAAGTAGAGGTATATTCCTTGGGGATTTCTAGTTTGGTTTAGGTGAGGAATACAATTAAAAAAAAAATATTCCTGAAGTGTGTTGTGCATTTAGGGATTCTTGGCAGTGTCCACTGTTGCTCACAATTCATGTTTTGCAGCTCGTCATAGCTCCTCCAAGACTGTTGCGTATGTGTGCTCCTCACTAACCTGTCACAGTTCATTAGGAAGGAAGCCCGTGTCACCCTCCCCTGCTTTCCCTGGGCTGTGCTGCTGGTGGTGGGGCTGGCTGGCATGTTAGAGCTGTGGTTCCCATCTTGCAGGAGTCTTCTAGGTGGGGCGTGCAACCCTCCCTGAGGCGGGCAGGCTCCCTGGGTTCGGCTGAGGCTGAGATGTTCCTAGAGTGCGAACGCTATGTTTTTGTGTGATCTGGGTTGGGAGGCTGCCCATTTGGCTACACCCTTCCCTCCCTCCCTCAGTGACTGCCCAAAATAAACGTTGTGCAAATTTTGTGTCCCTCAAACAAGCAATCAGTGAAAATTGCTGGGCTTCCACTAAGATTAAGACTAATCAAAGTGGGCAGTGATTGCAGGCGTCCGTCTTTGCTTGGCGTTTGTTCTAATAAAGTCTTTGCTGCCCCATGAAGGCACAGAAAGAATATGAAATGACACAACCTATGGAAACTTTACCACTAATTGCTTTTTATGTTGTTCTGCTACACCACGATCTCTTTTGGTCTCATTTATTTTGGTGGAAAGTCCTTCTGTTAAAGAGGAAACTTTTGTGTAGGCTGAGTAAGTAGGAGACATCAAGTTTTTTTCTGTGAGGCGAAACACAACCTCTATGGTAAATGTACTTTAAAAATTGTCATTAGTGAGCAGATCTTTAAAAAGAAAAAAAAAGTGGATCCCTGTGTGGATCTAATTAGATTAAGGGGAAAAAATAGTTTGTGTTGGAAATGTATAAGTTTTCATTTTATGTAGCCTAGTTTATTGTGTGAATAATTCCTTATAAATATAGCTGGTGATTTAAGAGATGACTCATTAATGGTTTAAAAGCAGTATAGTAAAAATGAAACTTGGTTCTGTGTGTGACAGCTATTTTTGGGTGTTGGTGTTTTTTTTAAGTTATTTTTGGGAGTTACTTTCAGTGGAATTCTTTGAGCTGTTCTCTATGGTGAAACTGTGATTGCCTACCTCACCGGATTTCACCTTGCTTTTAATGCAGTAGCAGCAAACTGAAATGTTGATGTCAGGAGAGTAGAGTAAGAGCAAATGTACATCTTAAAGGAAAGGCTAGAACTAAGCTGGTCTTAAAATTATGGTAACTCTTGTTATTTGTTGCAGTACTAGATCCTATCCTGTTACTGTATTGAAGTTGTGATTAAAAGCCAGTCTAATTCTAACTTGCATGCCATCTCGGTGAGTGGGGTTCTTGGCTTGCCTGACGTAAACCATATAGTTTTCCTTCCCTTTATGTTTCAGTGATCCTTGGCTGACCAATTCCATTATATGCAGGAAAATTTTTCTTGAACACTGGTACTAATTTTAACAAGAAAAAAGCTCAGCTCTCATTAAGCTTGAGAAGAGTTAAAGCTCTGCATATTTTCTTATATTTGCTGGATTACCAGCTTTTCAGAGTGAGGCTTTCTTTTATGATGAGTTATATAAATCACTCTGTTTTATTTGGCACTTTACTGAGAGTGTTGGACTTAAAAGCAGTATGCATATCTTCTAAAATTTGCATCAGTATAGCAACTGAGTTACACTGATTAAAAAAAAAAAGTATTTAAATTTCTGAGCAGTGTTGCTGCTTGTCCCTTCTTCTACAAAGGCTTGTCTATGCATGGACTTGCAGGAAAAACAATTAATGGAGGCTGGGTTCTGCACTCAAGCAGTGTCTCTTGGGAAGCTGCCTTCACAGCTTCCAATTAGCAGAACTTAATTCTAAAGATAGGCATTTAGGCTGGGCTTAAAGTAACGGGAACTCCAAATTCAGTGACTCGTGGGAGGTTCTAAACCAGTCTGCTGTTCTCAGCCTTGCCTCTTCATGTGTGTATAACTGGGTCTTGAAATCCATAGAGCTTTTCCATTATCTAAAAAATGTAAATGGCTTTGGGTGAAACTTCTGTCAGACCCTCTGCTCATCTGCAAAAAAAGCCAACCACATTTTCAATGCACTTCCAGTGAAGATTGAGAGTATTAACAGAAGTTTTCAAATAAACCACTTGTATAACACTGTAACGTTTTACTGCTGTTAGATTAGAAGCCCTGAGCCATGATTCATAAGCCTGCTATTGACTTGTTGGACACCTGGTCTGTTTGACACAGTTTCCAAGAGATGCCACAGAAAAGTTGATGTGTTTTGTATTAAGACAGGTGGTCCTTTCAAATCAATATTCACTTTCTTTGTCTAAGCAAATAAATTTAGAATGAAGAATATGCTTTTTGAATTACTTTACCCTTTGAGGCAAAGTGGGAAAATAACAACTGTGAGCATAACCCTGATAGTTTCAACTTTATGCAGCTATACAGCTATTTGTCTTTTGGTTTTGTACTTTGCTGTTCCTTTCCCCTGAATCTCACTTGTTCTCCCTGGACCGCTTCCCAGCAGAGTGCAGCACAGACCAACCTGGCTCCCGTGTGCAAACCCCCTTCTCAAAGGGGTCCTAGAGGGGCACAGCTGGAGGGCTGGGAGTGCTGTCAGGCTTTGCTGCTGGCAGGGGGTAGCTGTGCAGTTGGAGCTGAGGGTTAAAGGTGGCTTGGGGTGAGATGATTTGTGTTTCGCATGATTGGGAGGGGTCGGGGGGAGAAGGGCAAAGGTAGCCACATGCAATGCTTGAGATCAAAGTTTTCAGGTCACTCCGTGGCAATGCAATTAGTAGCAGTTTGGGTGTGGAGGGCAGATTACCTGTGCCCCTCACCCCTGGGCTCTGGGTTTTAGCTGGGTGTTGTTTTTTTGAATCTCCAAACTGCAGCCACGTGGATGCTCACAAAGCAGCCACGCTGGACTAGTTTGTTAAAGAGTAACCTACGGTACAGGTGACCTGAGTAATGGCACAGCACTTAAGTGTCTCAGGAGAGAAGCTATAGTATGGGGATTAGGCCTACATCCCACTTGGTTTAAGCAGGCACAGAAATATCTTGTAACTTGGAAGTGTTTTTTGTTTTATTCTGTTTTTCTTTATTCTTCTAGCACTGTCCTGTATAACGTGTTTTCTGTGAGTGAATGCGGAAACTGAGATGTTGTTAGGCAAACATCTGTTCCTGTGGAAAATTAATGGGATTTATGCTGTTTGGCCTCTTATTTACTAATGCAGCCAAAAAGGAGATGCAAATATCTCTCCACTTGTTTGTTTTGGTTTTTTTTTTAATTTATTTCCCCCTCCTACAGTTGTGCTTGTTTTGCTGGCAACAGCAATTTTACACACTGGTTCCTGCGCTGTCCCCATTTACTGTCCTGAGAACACAGTGTGCAGGTAAGTCACAGCAGACATGGCCATATGAAGTTGTTAAAGCAAGGCTTGTTCTGGTAGCACTTTAGAGCCGCATCTGTCCACCTCTTGTGCTGCCCACTCCTGCCTTCCAACCTGTTGGCTGTTTGACTGTCTTCTTTCCTGGTCTTTGTATGTACAGCACTGGGTGTACTTGTCACAGGGTACCTGCTGCTGGAGTGTGTATAGTCTAGGGACTGTGCTGGTCAGCACATACCAGTTAAATGATTCATTATCTACTAAAGTTAAAAGTAAAGATATTATTGAAAATCCTTAGTAAAGTTTCCTAAAACAAAACTTAAGGTAGTATCTCAAACCGCTGAAAACAGATGATGAAGTCGGTATCGTCATGGAGAGTTTCTACACAAGTAGAAAATTCAAGTAAATTGTCCACTTAGGTTGTTTGGGTTTTCTTTAAAATTGTGTCTTCTGACTTCAGTCCTCATAATGGCTGAACAACTTCCATTAGGGCTCTGGAGAACATGTGGCAGTTAGCAGCTATCAAGATTAACTTGATCTTTGTGTTCAGAATCAGCGGAGTATACCATGGGCTATTAATTATTACCTGCTGTAGTATTTCTGTTCTTTGCAAACCTGTTGAGGTTGCTGCAAAAACCATATACTTATTAAATTGTAACGGTTCTGGTGGGATAGGCACTGGCATAACTTCAATCAATTAACCAACTTTTGGGTACAGATACCCTTTAGTACCCTTAGGTAGAATGCTGCTTTTCTAGCTTGTTCCTTTGTCCTATTAAAAATCTTATTTTGTGTTTAGCTTTGTTTATTGCTGTGTTTCAGGTGGCTTAGTGCTTCGTAGTTGTTCTGTTCACTTACATATGGCGCATCCTTTTGCTAGCTTTCCCGTTAAACCAGTGAGCATTTGGCTGTCTGACCTTGCCTCTGGCCAAAGCATTTGTTCATCTGCTTGCAGATGTCCGAAGTACCCCTCTTCTGGCACCCCTGTGCCACTGGAATGGAGGTAGAATGAATTTATATTGTCTTCCATATTTTCATAGTATCCTTGTGTGTCTTTTAGTTGATCCTTGTGGTCTTCCTCACTGCATAACTTATGGGCTGAGTGTACAGATACTGCCCCGGTGCTGCGCAGTAAAGAATTTGCTTGAAACTCTTCAAATGAGATTTCAAATAAAGGGCAGTTGCTAACAAAAAAATGCAGCAAACTTGCTTGGGAGAGTGATTAGAGGTGGTGTGGGTGTAGAGGTGTTACTTGAAAGTAGAAGGTCACGCGTTGTATGTACTGGTAACACCTTTCTTGTTTGCTAACCCTTTCTGTTAACAAAGGAGAGCTATGAGATAATGCATGATGGTATGGCATTAGGCACTGTGGTCTGGTTCTGGAAGTGTTGAATAACATGAGAAATGGTGTCTGAGATAAGACTTCTTGCTTCCTTTACGTGACTCTCTACGGACTTTCATCCGCAGATGAAAGATTTTTCTGGGCTTTTTGAGCAGCTGATGCTAGAGGTACTGAAAAGTTTGAAAAATAGTCATATGTGGAACCTAAAATAGAAAACAAGTGGGGAATGCAAGGCTTTTACAATGGCTCACTTTTTTATTTTTGCAGAACTTTAATCCTTCTTGCCTATCTGAAATATTTACTTTTCACTTGAAAGAAACCAGTTTAGTCCATTTGCTTTCAGTTTCACTGCCCCAGCCCTCTGTGATTTCTGAGCGCTGTGCAGCCGCTTCCTTCCGATACCGTTGGGGTGGCGTTGAGCTCCAGGGCTGTGTCAGGAGCACTGACGCTGCCCCGGTGAGTCACCGGGTAAGACCAAAACAGTCACATGTGATTATTCACACACGAGATTGAGACTCATCTATCTGTAAATAAGTGTGTGCTTGTCTACCTCGTTTTTCCTGTAAACTGCTGAAGCAGTGAAAGCGCTTTCTAGGCATGTGCCCTTGACACACAATGCTAAAAATAGGGGAGTTTGACATCACTACAAGCTTGCAGCCGCCTTAGCTGTCTAAAAAGATGCTCCCCTATTTAAGCAATCGCTTGAATGGCCACCTTTTTTTTTTTTTTTTCTGAGGTGAGTGGATAATCTAAAGCACTCAGATATTCTGGTTTTTGTACTGGGCTCCAATATATAGAGCTCCTAAATTTATTCAATATATGGAGGAAGTTAGGTAGTATGTCTGTTCATAATGCTCCAAGTAACTTCAGAATCTCTATGTGAGAGAGCAGAGGTGTGTGGTTTTTTTTAAGGCATCTGTGCTCTTTGTTTTTAATGCTGTTGATACTTTTCTGAGCATTTTTAAGCACTGTTATTCTTGCTCATGAAGTCACGCTGTTTTCTTTCACGTTGGTTGTCACTGTTAACTGAAACTTTCAGATGCAGTTGAGACCTTGTTAGAAGAATAATCAGTTATATTAGCCAAAGGTTGTCTATTTTTATGACCGTACTTTTGTCACACTTCTGAAAGAACTGCGCTGGTTGAGCCAATGAAAGCATTTCCCACTGTTTTTTACCGGTGTGACACCTTCACATGAAGGTTGCCATACTCCCTTAGAGGTGTTCGTCAAAACTTTGTGCTTCAGACCCAAGAGGCTTGCTGTGTTGCCAGACGGCGTTTCCCCTGATCATGCAGGAAGTGAGCCCTCAAAGCACAGCTCAGGACAGATTTAAGTACAATCCCATGTCAGAGCCTGAACCAGAGGGATGGCTTGCTGTGCTCAGAGTGGGAAGGGGGATGTTTGGAGCTGGGTGTAGGAGGCCTGGGGGAAGGGGAGGGTAAGAGTGATTTGTTTTAACTTAAGCTTTATGTGGCTTCCTTCCTTGCTTCCTTTGCCCCCTGCTTTACCTTTACAGTAAGAGCATAGAAGAGTCTGGGTTTCAAGCAAGTTATTGCTGCTGCCCCAAAGGAATGAGCTGGTGGTTTCCCCCTTCCCTTGAATAGTCCCCAGGGTGCCTGTGACATGTCGTGTGGCAGTGGATTTCATGGCCTCCTCACATCACTCCGTGTTCAACCTCCTGCTCCCTTGGTGCAGTTGTAGCCTGTTCACTGCTCAGCAGATCCACTGCTCCGGTGGAGGAATTCCTTTGCCCCTCCCTCCATTCCCTCACATACATCCACAGGCTCGGGACTTCCCTCAGGTTTCTCTTCTGCAGCTGGCATGACCGCAAGTCTTCCAGTTGTTTTTCAGAGGTGGTTTTGTGGGATTGGAGGGCTCTCACTCCTGTGCTGCAGATGACTTAAACAGTTTGTGTTTCTTCGAGTGGGGGCACATGCTGAGCAACCAGAGCCGTGGGCAAAGACCCAACGGGACAGGGTACTGGTCTTGAAGGAAGAGCTGGGAAACAGCATTTGTGATGTCTTGTCTCTGCAAATACAGTCTGGCTTATTCCCTTGGGGGGGGGGGGGGGAAACCAAACTCAACCCAAAAAACCCCACAAAACCAGTGCTCAGTGCTAGCACTGAATTCTGCCTTATACTAACCATTAGTGATGCACAGGATTCCCTGACACCTATATCCATCAAACTCTTGAGTGAATTTCACTTTAAAATAATCTACAATCCTTGAGAAAATGGATGTTTAGTCTCTGCACTTCATCATTCTCTATTGCTTTAGAAGCTGAACTGAGGAGTTTGCAAGCTGCTCTGTTTCCCTCTCAGCTTGAGTCAATATAAAGTACAAGTTACGCAGCATTAAAAGGCAGAGACCAGGCTTTAACGCAGTCCAAATTAAGTTGTGCATTTCTAAATCATGAATAATTCTGAAAATCCTGTTGTATGAGAGAAACGCATGTCCCTGTTTTGGCATTTCTGAATCAGACACAGAAATAGTGTATGACTGGGACAAGGAAAGGAAGAAGGAAGTGTGACCTGTGGTGGATGAAAATATATATTTTGCTGCACTCTTTCACAGCTCAAGCAGCAAATTAAAAGGAGAAGAAACACAGTTAAAAAAAAGTCTGTGGGTGAAGGGGCTTCCTCTGTTGGGAGCCAGCAGGCTGACACCCATGCTGGGGTGGCTGCACAACTCTTTGTAAGTGGTGGAAGGGCTCACCTGCTAAGACCTGGGGTCAGCTGCCCCTTCCAGCCACTTGCCCCAAGGTCTGCCGTGGCTCTTGGGACTGGCCATGGCAGGCTGGGCTGGAGATGCAGTGCAGGAATGTGCCAGCTGTTCCGATAGAGCTGCAGGCTCCCACCTCGGATTTTCCTTCTGCCTCTTGCCCGGTTGCAAAACAGCTTCTCCCTTCTTGCTGCTGGCGTGCCTGCTGGCTTCTTCACTCTGAGGTGCACAGGCAGAAGGAAGCTCTGCCTGCCCTCCATGACCACCGCTCCCAGCAGATTCTGCGTGGGAAGCCTTCCGAGGTCTGTTTTCACACTCGTGTGTTGGGAGCGCAGCCTTCTTGGCATGGCCAAACGTTGCAGGGCATGAGCTCGTGTTTGTGATGCTTCACACAGCTGTGTGAGGCTCAACTGCTGTATCTTGTCACCAGCTTTGTGGTCTTCCTGGCTTTTCTGGGGAAGCTATTGTTGTAAACAGGCATGTGCTTCACGTATATGGGTTTGCGCTGGTGTTTTTAATGAGGGAAGAACGTTAAACGCTACACCAGTAATGTGCATTGCAGTCATTATACAGATGGCTGTATCCTCACGTGGTCTGCTTCATACCAGATTTACAACTGCTTGTTCATTATTAGACTTGGTGTGCAACTGGTGTGTTTGTAGTTGCCTGCGTATTTAAAGGTTATGCAGATACAGTTCTTCGTGGTAGTGCCTAGCAGAGAGCAGCTTGCTTTATCTGGCTGCTGATGCTTGAAAAAAATGAATCCCGTAATACTTGGGGGTGGGCTTTGGTTTTCTAAAGCCAAATAAGTAAGATTGGATCCACATCTGAGGATCTGGAATATTTGCTGTTTCTACCGAGAAGGGCAGGGGTCCTGAGCTCTTCTGCTGGCATATTCTGGATTAAGGAATTTAACTTTTGACATCCAAGTTGGAAACTGCCTTTTTTTTTTTTTTTTTTTGGATCTGGTAGTTTGGTGGTATGTAACCACTGTTACAGCACAACTTATACTTGCATGGCGTAGTTCAGAAGTATACACAATGGAGCATTTATTCAGTTTTTATTATTATTGGCCAGTGTGAAGAGGTGATTGTATTTTAGATGAGAAAATATAATATTTCATCCTCTCCACGCATAATTTACCGGTTGGAATTCAGCAATTATGGTTCTAGTTGAGCTTGCAGTTGGTAACTCCAGAACTTGAACCATTTGTCTTTAACCGTTAGAAAATGAGCGTTTAATTGAATGGTTTATACTGACCAATGTCTGCTCTTTCCTTATGGTGTAACAAATGAAGGACAAACATACAGACAGTTTCCTGCCTGGTAAGCTCATAGTACTGCTTGGGGGTGATGGGCTGGGGATGTGTGTTTATATATTGCAGTTTAAGCTTTTTGTAGCTTTACAGCTGGAATTGCAAGTTTTTCACAAAGTTTTAAAAATAAATTTAATAATAGCTTAATTTTTCAAAGCTGACTACAGTCAAAGATAAGGGAATTTGTAGTCCCTGCTTGTGTATCTCAGTGCATTTCTGTTACAAACTCTGTTGTCTTCTGTTACGTTCACGGTGTTGCTGCAAGTGGTAAGGTGTTCTTAGTTGTCATTTGCTGTTCTGCGGTGCTGAGTGCTAAGATCAATTCTCACTGTCATACTTAGATAATAAAAAAAAGACAATAACATAGATGCAAAAAACCCAACATCCAACCCCCTAATCCAAACCTTCTCTACCATTTACTATTTACAGCTGCTATAAGCTATGTGTAACCTTTGCGTTCACCAGATCTAGACCTTTGTTTTCCCATTTTTCTTAAACCACTGCCTCCCTACTTCATACTTTTTCTACAATACTTTTTATCTCCATTCAAGAGTGCAATAGAAGGTAGATTTTGAAAAACTAAAGGAGAGGGAAATATTTAACTTGTAATGTTGCTTTTTCCTTACTTACTTCGTATTTTAACTGCAAGTGTATTTACATAGCTGTCTGCATTCATGTACATGTTTGCTCCCACAGTATGTGAACTGTGTAATAGATGGATGATGATGCTTTTTACATATGCACTCACAGATGTATATTAACAAATCCTGTTTTTGCATTATGTCCCCTAATGCCATGTCTTGCACTTTGTAGTTGGCTCAAACCGGGAATGAAACTAAGGAGCTTGCAAACACCTTAATACTGTTTCTAAAACAATGGAGAATGATCAAGTACAGAGTCTAAACATTCACTTTCTAACGTATCTTACATGGTTTTAAAGTGAAATTTATTCAAGGATTTGATGGATATAGGCTCACTCTAAACCAGTTACAGATGGTATTTTCCTAGTGCTGAGTGAAATGGTTGTAGGTATTTCCCTCTCCTTCACACTGCCACCTCCTTCGAGATGAACATCCTCCTGTCATGTTAGTCTCTCTAGCCCTGGGTTTGCTTTTCATGTGCCATTGTAAGAAGTGTATGGACCACTCTGAGAGCATATTGAGCAGGGGAAGGAAAACCCAACTAAACATGACCTCCAAGGAAGACCTGAGGTCGTTACATCTTTCCACTGTTTTAAAGTGCACAAAATGTTTTAATACCTGTTGTAGACAAGTGAAATGGTAGAAATTTTGAATAATAAGTATAAAGTCTGTGGTGGTATGGGAATGGTATCTCTAGTGGTGAGTGTGTACAAGTCATCGATATTCCAGTGGTACATATTCAAACGTTGGCTTGAAATTCCTGTGGTGTAGCTGATTGTACCTTATGCTGGGTAAAATGACTTATTTAGATCTTGAATAGCTCTGGTGATTCATATATGTCTGTTTTCACAATTTGAGAGAGAGAGACAAAAAGTCAAAATCAACTTTAGCCAAGGATCTAACTAATCAGATGAATCTTGGTTCTTAAAGCAGGTAGCTTTAGCTGTCATAGGAAAAGTTCTAGACCCGGTCTTCTAGCTGCAGTCTTACTGTGGAGTGAATGCTGCCAGTTGGATTAACTGGACTTCAGCAGATACAGCAAGACATTAAAAACACTTGAACTTTAAGGCAGTGCTCTTTGCATGCAACTGTCAGAGTGCCCGTATTGACAGTGTCCTCTTTGAAGTAGTGATGGGGAGAGGGGGAAACACTGCAGGTACCTCAGTATTAGGATAAGGGAACACAGGTACGGGGTGTGTACATGTGCAAAGTACAGAGTTCAGCTTTCAGAGTATAGGGTTTCTGTGTCTCATGGTAAGATGCCCATGAAGCCTGCCAGTGCAAGGGGCTGCTGTACCCGTTTCTAAATTACCGTTCTTGGTGTTTCTCTCATGTTGTAAAACTTTTCCTGGTAGACCTGCTCTCAACTGCTGATGTGAGTTCAAGTCGTGTTCTTTCCTCTTTGGCTGAGGAGTATTTAACTTTGCATGTCTTTAGGAGACCAGCTTGAGCTGTATTTTTCAAATAGCTTAAGCCTATGACAAGATGCTGAATTCAGTAAACAATATTCCATCTGTCCTACCAGACTTCGAGATGTCACTCTTTAAATGAGCCTATGGTGAGTGAGTGAACATTATACTTCTTATGCCGATGCTCCGCGGAGTTCTTGGAGATGTGTGTGCTATGCACACATCCCACAACCTATATTTTTACTCCTGAAGCAGCTTCTCATAATCAGCTTGTTCTTCCATGCTCTGAGTCCTGCTATCCTGCAAGTGGGCAGGATATGAATGAATATGTATAATATGGTGTGTGTATATGCATATATACACAGAAATATATGTAAAAGAAAGGTATTTAAACCTTTAAAAAAGGTAGTAGTCAGCTGCACATATTCAAGCAAAAGCAGCTATAATCCAAATCTGCAGCAGTTTTAGTGAAGACCCATGCAGGAATGTGGAGAGAAATGGGGGGCTGTACCCCCTTTTTGAACAAATTTTTTCAATCATCTTGAGGATGGATTTGTGAAGACTTATGTCTGTCAACTGCAGAAACCAGCTTGAATGTTTTGCAAAGAAGTTTCTAGGAGAACTTAACTAACATGGTTAATATGACAGCTATATTTGTACTCGTGAAATTTCCGTTGCCATTCTCACATGGTACAACTGGAGGTGAGCAAACCACTATCTTCATATTCTTCTTGTTAAAGCCTGCTTTTAGCATTTCTCTAGTTAGGAAAATCCAGCTGAAGGCATATTGGTATCTGCACCTTAATGAGAAGTGGATAGTGTTTATTTCTTGGCTTTTTTAAGTTAAGGAATGCTTATTTATGTAACGTAGTCAAAGTGCAGATAAATGAGGCTTCCATTTTCCAGAATTTGGACAAAGATCTCTTAAGTTATTGTTTCCTGATTTCTTACCTGAAGGTATAAAAATACCACTGGCACTGAAGCTTTTAATGGTAGTTTTAATGCAGCCAGCAGTGAGGAACATATCTCATACAGGCATCATCGTTCAGAGACTCGTTTTCTGGGCACGTGAGCATTTCATCTGTTCTCTAGCTAGGTAGTGACAAAAGCTTGCTTACGGGGTGAACTTTGCTTGTTTTACTTTAAAAAAAGGGAGGGGGAGGAGATAAAAGAGAAGGGTGAGTGATTTCTTATTTCAACCCCCCTCTATTGCTCATTATTGTTTGGTTATCTTCTCTTAGATTCTTGCAATTACTGTCCTCTATTCATCTTGTAAACTTACTGTGGAAAAAGCTTGTGTCCTTCAGTTTTAGGCAGGACTCACTCTCAGAAGGAAAAGAAACAAGAAACCACCATAAATAACAGGGAAAGAAGGCACTAGAGTTAGTATTTAGGAGAGTTGAAGGGAATGATTACCGAAGTGGAACACTTGGTCCATCAGTCACCAGAAGGCTGGTGGTCTTACCATCTAGAAATAGGCTGTTGCCTTTTTTTTGTGTGTCCGTCCCTGTGATGATCCTTCTGAAAGGAGCAAGAAAAACTGAACTTGTGAAATCTGTTTGAGCACACAGAAAGGAACATAAAATGAACCCTTTGTAAAAGTTTAACCTCAGAAGACTCCAGTGACTGAAATTGGATATCAAAGACCACGCATCCAAGTGGCTGCCAGAAAAAGGAAGGTCCAGGCTAATTTTTAAAAGTTAAATTTATCTGTGATAACGGCTGGTGTACACTTCAGGAGCTGCTCTGGGATAGCCACTGCTGATCCAGGTTAAGGGATGGTGTGAGGTGATATGTCTCCTTGTCACCATCTGTTCATGTTTTCTGAGCGTTAACCCTGGGGCGATTTCTTTATTGTATTGGAAAGCATGAGAGCCCTTATGAAACACAGAGGACACACCCTGTGCACGTTGTAGTGTGCAGAGGCAAAGCGTGTGTGCTGTAATCACGCTTTGGTTCCTGAACTCCCAGAACCCAGGCTGGAGGGTGACAAAGGGGATGTCTGGGTTGTTTCCATCCCCCCTTCTTCTAGGAAAAACTAATATCATCATCAAAATATATTTAACTACCTGTGTCTTTCTTGTGAAAGCTCACCACTGCGGATAAGTTTACAGGCAGAAGTCTTCCTGCGTGCCAGTTGGGAGTAACGGCAGATAACTTGGAGCCTGCAGCGAAGATGAACATGTTGGAGTGTCTGTTTACAAATCAAATATCGGCCTGGCATGGCCTGCCCTGGCAGCAGAGCCGTGTGCGCGCTAAAATTAAAGAGGAGGCTGGAAAGGGAGGCATTCCTAGTGTTCTGGGCTGGTCTCATTACTTCAGCAGCATGTACCACTACTGCGCTGCTGGCATGGCAGCCAGCACAACCACAGTAGCACATTGTGCGCTGGTGGGTAAGAGCTCAACAATAAGGGGCTGGAAAAGACCACTTTCCATAGAGAGGTTTTTGGAAGGCTGAATATTACCAAAATAATTGCACAAAGCTATATAATCTGAAAAGCAACTGAAGTGACTGCCCTTGATCTGCTGCCAGACCTCATAGGGGTATTGATTTCCCCAGGCTGCTGCAGCACACTCAGCCATGTTACCCCATCCCATAGTGGTTTTTTTTTTTTTCTCTGCCATAGCTGAACTTACTATTTATGCTAGTTTGGAAGTTAAGCATACTCTTGGGTAAGCAGAGGGAAAAGGGATTTTACTGTTGCTGTGTGGAAGAAATGACCAAATGCTTGCATGTATTTTTGGGGTGGTACAGAGTGTTTAGACTTTAAATTCTAGCAAAGGGTGTTCAGGTCTCTAACTCAGCCTCTGGGACTGGCAGCAGCTCTTCTAGTGTTGTCCCTGTTGCTAGGGATGTTGTGATATTCTGGAGGGGACAATAGGGCATCCTGAATAGCCTGAACTTCTCAAATCCATTTAAAGTGAAACACCTTAAAAAAATGTTGGTTAAAGGTCCCCAAAGCAGTGGGACACTTTCACTTTCAAAGTGAAAAATGCATCTGGAAATGGGATGTCCTTGGCTTCTCCTGCTGCCTTGCAGTTAGGAGCAGTAAGCCTGTGGAAAGGTGCTGGTTGTAGAGCTGGCAGAAATGCTTGTTCTTCATATTAAGTGTCTGTATTTTATTTAGAACTACTGACACATCCTCATTGCTTATTGGGAAGTTTGCTTCTAGCTTCAGAGGGGGAGAGGGTGGTTTGGGTTTTCATGTTTTTCTTGGCATTTTAAATATTTCTCCTCTGGGGTGCTGTGCTGTGTGCGTCCTGTGTTCATTATTCATAATTTAAGACCCTCTATATAGAAGAACATGTGCGACGGGGCCATCTTTATTCAGTTGACTTGTCTGAAGAGCATCTTGGAGTATCTCTGTGCTGAGCACAGCTCTGCCATGCTTTGTTAAAGAGTCTTCTCTGTCGTGCTTCTGACTTTTTTCTCCCTCTGTTCTTTTGAGTACCTGGGCAACAATAATCATGTTACTAGTGCTTTGTGTTTCATGCTTTCTGGCTTCAAGGCTTCTTGTATATATGCTGAGCTGTTTCTGTCTCCCTGAAACTGATCACTGGAGGGGGTGTGTGATGTTTTGTGTTTATAAGAGAGTGTGTGTTAGTTGACTTCTGAGGCTTCTGCTACTGCTTGTCTCCATTTCTCTCATTTACTTTCATCTTATGTTCCTTTACACCTAGAAGCTGCTCTTGCGCAGTCACTGACCCGGGATCCCAGTCTTCCTACCTTCTTCCGCTGACCTGGCTGCAATGTGGCTCATCCCTAAACTCTGTTCTCCATTTTTTTGGAGATCTTCCTTTCATAATGCTTTTCATTTTGGAAGCCCCCTCAGTACTTACTACTTCCACGGTAGCTGCTTGCTTCCCTGATGTCCTTCCCTACGCAGTGTAGATCCAGTTCCCTGTGAAATCTCTCCTGGATTCTCCCACTTCACTCTTCATCTCCATCCCCAGACGCCCCTGCAGTGCCTGGGTTGCCACTGTGACATCCCCAGGCAGGCTGCTCTTCAGTGCTCCGGCTACTTATTCTTCACTTCTATGGCCAGGCAGTAAGGGCGGCCCGCTCCAGGCTTTTGAAAGAGACCAGGCTGGCTGAGGATAACCTTGAATTTCAACCAAAACATAAGGTTGATGTTTCCGTTCCCCCTGTAGCTGTGGCACCCATTGCCTATGCCACCCTGGCTTGTAACTACTTCCGTTATGCGCAGCGGCTGTTGAATGCTAGAGGTGTGCGCTGCTAATCGCTTGAAATCAGTTTTTCCCCTGCTCTAGCAGTCCTCCACTACCACTCGGCATCTTGCTATGCTCAGCTCTGAACAGCACACTTTATTCTCATCCAGATGCCATGAGCAGGGATTTAAGAGCTGTGGCTCCCTAAATATTCAGCAGGCGATTAACCAAGATTTCTTAGTTCCTCTTACACCGCCTCCTCTTTCTTCCCATGTCAATAGCAAGGCACTGAAGCA